>NW_007248880.1:118516-261719 GCF_000164805.1 Carlito syrichta
ATGTCTATTATAGATGTAGGTATTAGTTAAATCGAAGGAATAGGAAATAAATAAGTTTTAAGGTGAACTTAAAATTATATATACCTAATGTAGGTTTAAACATTAAATACATTTCGGATTAGAAGTAAGATTAATTTCATATATAAGTGTAGATTTAGACATAAGTTTTGTTTAGAAATATAAAATGTAAAATGGGTAGAATTAAGAAAATAGATTAGTAAAAGAAAAGAAATAGAATAGCGAAGGGAAGAGATTCAGTTGGCCTAAAGGTCACAGGATGTGGCTGATAAATTGGCAGCTGGTATTTTGTTACACCACTGGTAGCAGGAAGGAACAAAATAAAACTTGTAAAGGTCAACTTCCCCATAAACAAAAGAAAAAACATGATGTAAACATTTAATGTGTAACATTTTGTGGGTAGGGGGTCAGTAAAAAACTATATAAGCTTGTAAGAGTTGAATAAAAACTGGCAGAGTCTTGAACTCTCCCCAGGAAGAAGGATCCTGTCGTGTTCGTCTTTTCTTTTTCGCCGCTTCCCGATTCCCCCGTCTCAAGCCCTGACTCTCTCCTGGAGCTGGACTCCAGCAAAATTTTATCAACTTTATTTAGATACAATTATTGTACTACAAAACTTACCCATTTAAAGTATACAATTCAATGGTTTTTAGTATATTCACAGTTGTGCTACCATTAGCGCAATCCAATTTTAGAATATTTTTATCACTCAAAAAAAATCACATACTATTAGATTTTAGATGCATCTAAAAGAGAAAAGTTCTTCCCCAAAATATTTAACTTTATAATCATCAATACCAAAACTAACCATTTAAAAAATTGAGAAAATATATGAATATTTTCTATAGAAATTTGAGCTACGGTTAGAGTTGTCAAGAATGTATGTGCAGAATACATTTTTAGACTCCTAAAGCAGAGAATGAAAATCCCAAGAGCTGGATATACAAGAAAGATATAATGAACATGTTCTAGGTGTGTGTGATAACCATACATAGTTTTTAAAAACAAATTAGCATAAACCTGATAATGTATAAAACAAAGCCTACTGCATTTTATCAAAACGTTTAGGAAACCTATCCTTAAATATTCAAAATAAAATAAACCTGCCTATCTAAAACAAACAAAAAGTCTCATTTACTTGTACAAGGATTTCATAGTACTAAATAATCGTTCTATTATTTTGATAATGGTTAAATAAATAACTCCTCCTTAAAGGTATATTTATTGCTATTATGAAATATAATGTGAAGAGGAGATTGCAAAGTGGCTTTGGGTAGCTTTTATAGTAGCTCCATCTGAAAACATCTGTGTGTTTATAGCCTTTTTTTAAAAAAAAAATATTCAAACTTACTACAGAAATAATTCATGTTCCTAAGTTATTTTCTTAAAACCTCCTTCTCCGTCCAACAGTAAAATTTCAAATTATTTATATTGGACAACTCCTGGAACTGGAAAGTTCACAAATACCAGAAATAACCAGATCATTTATAAGGCAATTAAAAAATACAACCACGGAGTAAAACCAACTGTGCTGCCCATCAAAACTGGACTGGATTTTTAAAAATGTGGTACATACACATGATGGGAAATTACACAGCCAAAAAGAAAGACAAAATTGTGACCTTTGTCACAACTTAAATGGATTTGGATTCTATCATACTCAGTGATCTATCATAAAACAAAGAACTGAGTACCACATGTTCTCACTCATAAGTGGACCCTGAACACCTATCACAATACTACAAAAATGGGATTGGCAGTAGTAGGACACTGCCAGAAGAGGGAGGTGGGGCACATCAATAAAGGTGCCTGATCCTAATCCAGGTGAAGTGAGGTCTAATGGGAGGTCCAAAATTTCGCCTGCACCTAGACCACTTATGTAGCCAATCCTGACTTGTACTCTACATCTTTAAAATTAAAAAAAATATATTTTCTCTAACCTAATATAATTTTATTCAGAAGCAGATTTTATCCTTTTGCATTTCATAAAGAGAACTTGCTGAAAGTGCTTCATCGTAGCCTTTTCAGGCAGAAATATTTATCTTAAAGTTTAATGTTCAGATAAAGAAATTGACTCAGCCTGTAATCCCGCGCCTTTGGGAGGCTGAGGTGAGTGGATTGCCTGAGCCTGTGGGTTCGAGACCCGCCTGGGCAGCGAGACCTCATCTCTACAATAAATCAAAAAATCAGCCAGGCGTGGTAGTGCATGCCTGTAATTCTGGCTACTCGGAAGGCTGAGGCGGAAGGATCGCCGGAGCCCAGCAGGTCGAGGCTGCAGTGGCCATGAGCGGCCACTGTACTCCAGTCTGGGCGACAGAGTGAGACTCCAACTCAAAAAAAAAAAAAAAAAAAAAAAAATTCATAAGTTATATTCATTAAATCTAATCTAGGATTAGTTCCATTTGGATTCAGAAAGATATTTAAAGATGCTATTTTGGGGAAGATACTTTGAAGATGGAGGAAGGTGCCACAAATCAATGAATGCAGACAACCTCCAGAAGCTAGGAAAGGGAAGATGAATTCTCCCCTAGAGCCTCTGTAAGAGAACAGCTTGATTTTAGTCCAGGCAGATTTGTGTCTGACTTCTGACCTTCAGAATTGCAAGGTAATAAATTTGTGTTGTTTTAAGTCATTAATTTTGTGATAATTTGCCATAGCAGTAATAGGAAACCAGTATACCTGAAAACTTTTTAAAAATGTGAATACCCAGGAACCACTCAAGACTTGATGAATCAAGAAATTAGGGGAAGGGAGCAGCAAATTATTTGAACAAGCCTTCCAAGTAATTCTTTTTTTTTTTTTTTTTTTTTTGAGTTGGAGTCTCACTCTGTCGCCCAGACTGGAGTGCAGTGGCCGCTCCCGGCCACCGCAGCTTCGACCTGTTGGGCTCCGGTGATCCTTCCTCCTCAGCCTTCCAAGTAGCTGGAACTACAGGTGTGCGCTACCATGCCCAGTTAATTGTTTTTGATTTATTGTAGAGATGAGGTCTCGCCAAGTTGCCCAGGTGGTCTCGAACCCGCGGACTCAGGCAATCTACTCACTTCGGCCTCCCAAAGCACGGGATTACAGGCTGAGTCACTGAGCCCGGCTTCTTCCAAGTAATTCTGATGAACACTAAATTTTGAGAACTACTGTTTTATTGTAATTTCTTTTTTTATACACTGAGCTTTGCTTAAATATATAATACATACAATGCATTTTGAGCCATATTATACTGAGTAAATTAATCACAAAATGATAAAATTAATATAAAGAGATCTATATTATTATAATTCCTTATTGCTATGTAGTAAATAACCACAAACTTAACAGCTTAATAGAAAATATTTATTTCACAGATTTTGTGGGTCAGGAATTTGGGCACAGATAACTGGGTTCTCTGCCTCAGATTCCCACACAAGGCTATAGTCAGGATGTCGTCAGGGCTGGAGGTTCACTTCAAGACTCAACTGGGGAAGTATCTAATTCTATGCCTACTTATGGGAACTCAGTTCCTCACGGGCTCTGGAACTAAAAGCCCAAGTTCCTAGCAGGCTGTTGGCTAGAAGCCTCATTTTCTTGCCACATGGGCTTCCCCAAAAGGGCAGGTTGCTTCATCAAAATAGGAAAGAGAATGTTTTTATAGACTATTAACTATAGGCTACTGCTATCAAGATGGAAGTTATAGTTTCTTACATCTCTCCATCACAGAAATGAAATCCCACCAGCTGTATCTTCTTGGTCAAAGGAAGTCACTGGAGCCAGCCCACTTGAGGGGAAAGGATTACACAAGAGTAAGAATACCAGGAGTTGAAATTTTTTGGACACCATCATGATGCTTGTTTGCCACAGGATATTACAACAAAATTAAATATTTCAATATTTTATATTTCAATATTTTCTTTGTTTTTCCAATGCCACCATTTATTTTACCTGATTTTATATATTTTATTTGAAAACTTGATGTCAGAAAAACAGATTTCTATTGCTCTTCCAGAAACTACATTCCTCCTCTTCCTCAGATTTCACCCTGAGGACTTAGACTCAAAAGTCAATTCTTAAAATACTAAATTATTTCATTCAAGTCTATTCTTGTGTCCTTGGCATATAATCATCTGACATTAAATATGTTGTTAGTAAATTCAATAATTACAATTATAAATCAAATGATTCTCATGTAAAATGTACAAATTAAAATATTTATTATTAAGATAAAATCTGCAAAAAGTAATTATACCACATTCAAAATCACTTCAAGCAATAACAAATATGATTCATAAATGAATGCCCCATTACTTAAACATAATTATTCAGTCACTGAGACTAAAAATGTTTTAAATCGATGTGCATCTTCTTCTTAGGAGCTTTTTTGTTCTGAGATCTACATCCTAAAAATACTTTTTAAATATGGACAGTAGAATAGTATATCTTATAAACAAGGGGGAATACCAAAAAATCCCAGAATCATCTTTTGGAGGGTGGGCCCCTTGTAGTACAGCTTTCTCCCTTAGGTAAGTGTTTTAGGAACCCATCAACATAAGAATACCAGTTGGCATTGTTGTGAGAGGCTGTGAGAGGTTTTAGTGAATTTTGTTTTTGGAGATTTGTTTTTAATGCATTTGTCCATTTCATGATGGGTGATTTACAAGCATACCTGCATACACCATGCTGACTGATCAGCAGTTTTTGACCAAAACAGCATGATCTCCATGCCCCAACCTCCATATTCACCTGATCTTGCCCCGAGTGACTTTTTTTGGTTTCCCCAAATGAAAAAAGGGAAACATTTTGCCAATGTGTAAGAGGTAAAACATAAAACAGCAGAAGCACTAAAAGGAATCAAAATTGACACGTTCAAAAACTGTTTTGAGCAGTGGAAAAGTCTTGACAGGTGTATTGCATCAAATGGAGAGTACTTTGAAGGTGACTGATGTTTAAACCTGTAAGAATAAATACATATTTTTTAATAAATAAATTCTGGAGGTTTTTTTGTTTTGGTCCCCCTCGTATTACCCACCAAATATCTTATTTTCCTCCTATGTAACATTTTTGTTATTAACTAAAATACGTAGTTTGTATTTGTAATTAACTAAAATACATAGTTAATAGTTAGTTTTATTGAAATTGAAGTCATGGGCATTAATTAATTTTTTTAAAAGACCCCTCTTACAGGCTAAACTAGAGAAGACCCAAAAAACAAAACAAAGATTATCTTCTGGAGGGCAGGCCCCCTGTAGTACCGGGTTTTACTGCTAGGTAAGTGTTTTAGGAATCCATTGTCATCAGTGTACCAGCTAGCATTGTTGTGAGACGCAGCATTCAGCTTCTGTGAATATTTTTGTGGCAAACAGGTGACTGGTTCCTCCACCATGACAATGCACCTGCCCATATTGCACTGAGTATTCAGCAGTTTTTGACCCAAAACAGCAATGACCTCCATGCCGTACTCTCCTTATTCACCTGATCTTGTCCCGAGTGAATTTTAATTTTGTTTCTCCAGATGAAAAAGTCCTCAAAAGGAAACATTGGTTGATGTGTTTCAGGTTAGTGAAAAAAATGGCAAAAGCATTAAAGGCATCAAAATTGACAAGTTCAAAAACTGTTTGGAGCAGTGAAAACAGCATCTCAGTGTATTGCATCAAACGGAGAGTACTTTGAAGGTAACTGAAGTTTAAACATGTAAGAATAAACACACATTTTTAAAATAAATAAATTCTAATTTTTTTGTTTCCCCCCTCATATAATTTCCTAGCACCTTTGGAGAGCCCTCAAAGCTTCCCTAGCTTGTCTAAATCTTGAAGAGCTATTATTAAACTTAGAGAACTACTTTATTATTTCTTAGTGGCTTTGAAAGGTAAAAGAGGGGAGATAGGATTATCCTTGACTCCTAGTTACCCCAATACAGGCCAGTTTGTGGTCATTAGAATATTTTCTAGACAATGTAAATCATGACAAAAATTACATGATGTCTCGGTGCATTTTGTGTTGCTATAACAGAATTCCTGAGACTGGGTAATTTATAAAGAAAGGAGATTTATTTAGCTCACGGTTTTGCAGGCTGGGCAGTTCATGGGCCATCATACCATTATCTCTTCAGTTTCGGGTGGTATGCCACAACATGGTAGAATGTCAAAGGAAAAGAGAGCACATGTCAGGGGGACAAACATGAAGGATATCCTGGCTTTATAATGACCAACATTTGCAGAAATTAGTCTATTTCCACAAAAACTAATCCAGTCTCCTCAAAGTGAGAACTCATTCACCACTATGAGAACAGCACCAAGCCATTCATGAGGCTCCAACCCCATGACACAAACACCTCCCACTGGGCCTCACTTCTTAAAGGAACCACCTCCCAACATTGTTGCAATGGGATTAGGGCTCCAGCATGGAGCTTGGTGAGGATAAACCATATTCAAACTAGAGATCATTGTGTTCTCAGTCAGCTCTCCTACTGTGGATACATTTTGAAATCAGGATAAAAGTTTGTCTTTAATCAGATGCCACAGTAAGGCATCTGTATACTATGTGGAAGAGAGAAGGGTAACCCTTTCAACAGGTTGTGCAGTGGGAGAGTGACAGCTTAATTGCTAATTAATTGCAATAAAATATTTTCTGTAGATATTTTTATATTATTTAATATTTGAGCAGAGTTGTCTCCTTTTTCTAGGTTAGCAGTTCTTCTAAATTACTTCTTTGTGAATAGGGACCAGTATAATCCCCCAATTAACCTTCATCCTAGGATTTTAATGGTGCTCCAGTGGATAAGATAGCTACAGAAATAAATAAACAAACATAAACCAGTGTGTCCTTCTTAAGCTAAAAGTAATGGCTGGTGGCATTTGGACACTTGGAACAGAGATAAAGGTTTCTTTTTTTAAATTTTGACAAGACATAAACAGTAAATTTTAACTTCGTTGTGAGAAAATAAAATTATTACTTAAATGAGTCTTTAAAACTCTTAGAAAATTATTTTCATATTATTTGAAGATTATGCTTATTAGAGAAATTAATTTATAGCATAACTCTCTTAGTGTTAGATTATAATTCAATCATTACAACAAAACACTATAAAATTGGAAGTTCTTATTTGTGGTAACTTTTTCATGCCAAATAAAATACATAGAAAAGCTAGAGGAAAACCTTGATATTCAACCTCATGCTATAATGTAGATAATAAAAAAGCGAAAGTTAAAATGTTTCCAACATTTTGCAATTAAGTGAGAAACTTTAGAGAAACAAGCTGTTGGAAAGGAAATACAACTATAACTATTTATACTCTCTGTAATATTGCCTCTTCTTTTTCAACAACAGGACATGTAGAACAAGTGAGTCTTCCACAAATAGAAAGAAAAATAAAGTTGAAATTGTTTAAGACGTCTTCTACTACTAGCCTGCCAATATGAAAGTAATAGGACAATACATAGTTTCCTTCTTCCAGGACAAACTAGAGACTGTCAGATGTGGAAGATCAAAGTACAAAATGCTATATACCACAAAAAGTACAAAACTGTCTTTATTTCAGAGGATGTCCAAAAAGTATATTTTATCTAATTCTGCTTTCCTATTATTTCTTCAAGATCCTGCATTAGGCCGGGCTCGGTGGCTCAGCCTGTAATCCCAGCACTTTGGGAGGCCAAGATGAGTGGATTGCCTCAGCCCGCGGGTTCGAGACCCGCCTGGGCAACTTGGCAAGACCTCGCCTCTACAATAAATCAAAAATTAACTGGGCATGGTAGCGTGCGCCTGTAGTTCCAGCTACTTGGAAGGCTGAGGTGGAAAGATCGCCAGAGCCCAGCAGGGCGAGGCTGCGGTGGCAGGGAGCATGCCACAGCACTACAGTCTGGGTGACAGAGTGAAACTCCAACTCAAAAAAAAAAGATCCTGCATTAACTGATTTCTGTTATAGTAGCAAACAGCGCAGTCTCCGTGGCTTTCTACAGGAAAATCTTATTTCCAATTTCTCATCCATGTTACATGTTCTTATAACTGCACTTCAAGTTCGCTTCTTTCCAAGATCCAAACTAAAGAAGTAGCCCTTTTTTGGATATTGTCTTTCATGGTAAACAGAAAAGAATACTGATAGAGCCTCATAGTTTAGGCCTCGGCTTGAAAGCAGTACGTATCACTTCTAAAGTCATCATTTAGCCACGCCTGATGTCACAGCCCAGGGATGTAGAATCCACCAAGAAAGGAAAAATATTGGACAACACTAGAACCTACCACAGATAATCACTCTCAAATAGACAAACTGGATTAAAGAATGACAGTTTCAGACTTTCCTTTATTATGACAAAAAGGAGTTTTGGAGTTGAGTGGTTAGGTCTTATGCATTCTCCCTCTATAAAAAAATTTACCTTTGTCAGAGTGCAGAGGTACAAATACACTCTAGCAGGAGTGGATCCACTCCCCTGGGCTCATTGTCATGGTATCTATTTTTACTACCAGATTTTTGCTATGAAAGTAATATGTGCTCATGAAAAATTCTAAAAGCAGTAGAGAGCAACACAATATATAATAAAATAGCCCCATTATATCTCCCAGAGATACTCCCCAGAGAACTGCAGACAGCTTCTTAAATATCATTCTAGAAATTGTTCATGAATATACTCTGTATGTGAATTTTCTCATTTGAAAATTGAGAATAATAATACTACCTCAAATGACTGTTATGAGTTTGAAATGACTTAAAGTATGTACAACATTTAGAAGAGTACTTTACACATAGAAAATTGAATATAAGTGCTAGCTACTGGTTGTTTTGTTTTTTTTTTTTTTGCCAAGCACTATTCTAAGTACTATACATGTATTCACCCCTGCCCCACCACACAAACTCCATCACCATCATTACACACATATACACCATAATTATTATTCAACAATATTACTTTTGAATCATCTTTTGTTAATTTAAATATAACAACTAATTTTTTGAAATGCTATGAGATCTCCCATTGTATGGATTTAATATAATTTATTTATCTAGAAATTTTTCTTGAGGATTTTCTTATTTTTTATTATTACAAATAAAAGAGAAACATGAGTGTGCCTTAGTGTAAATTTCTAGAAATGAAATAACTGGGTTAGAAGCTACACATTTTAAATTTTGAGTTAATTCACCAAGTTGACTTTGAGATAGTCACTGGAGCTTTTACCAAGACTACGTATCTGGTTGGATGGCACTTTCCTTCTACACTGAAATTAGGCATGGCAAGGGACTTACTTTGACCACTAACATGCTAGAAAGAACATGTTACATATTTTATTACAACTTGCCCACTGTCCACCACAGTGAAAGACAACAGTGGCTGCTCCATCTTCTTTGTCCTTTAGTGAGGACTACATAAAGGCAGCCACCCCTCCTGATGACCTGAGAAGGACACACAATGTAACCAAATTATGGCTTTCTAGATGGAAGTCCCTGAGAGTGTGAGGTTGTTTGTTTTCACAGCCTGACTTATATATTAAGACATTCTTCTATTAATGATTTAAAAGTGTATATCACAGCATTTAAATACTTAGGCATAGTCTATCAAATGATCAGTGTAAATGCAACCCTTCATTTCTATTCTAGGAAATAGTGAATATACACATATAATATTATTTTATCAAACAAATAGGTATATTCATTAATTATCTAGAACACTCAATGTTGCAACTACAGCTTCTTTTTGCTAGGATTGCCTCTTCCCTGGCCAGCTTTCTCTCACATGGTATAGTAGACAGAGTTCTAAAATGGCCCCAAATGGCTTTCTATTATCAGATATCACACCCACGATTATGTTACATTGCATAGAAAAAAGAGATTTTATTGATGTAATTAAGATTACTAATCAGTTGATTTTTAGTTAGTTAAAAGGGAGATTTGCCAGGTAGGGAGCAATTCTAATTACATAAGCCATTTAGAAGCAGAGTTTTTCCTGGCTGGTAGAAGAAGTTGTTAGAGATTTAAAGCAAGAGAGAGATTCCACGTGAAGGAAGCTATCTGTTGCTGAGATGAAGGTCCACAGAACAAGGACCTGAAAGCTGAGAGTAGTCCCTGTGACAGCCAGCAAGAAAATGGGAGCCTCAGTCCGACAGACAAAAGGAACTAAATTCTGCCAACAGCCTGGATGAGCCTGGCAGTAGGACCTTTCCCAGAACCTCCATATGAGAGCCCATGACCAATACCTTAATTGCAGCTGTGTGAGACCCAGAGCAGAGTAACCAACAAAGTCCATCTAGGTTTCTGATGTACAGACATTGAAGATAATAAATGAGTGCTATTTTAAGCCCCTATGTCTGTGGTAATTTTATATATAGCACAAAAAACAAAGACTGCATGTGGTCTACCTGAAATCCATAGAAATGTACATTTTCCCTGCTATAACAGAAGGGTGATTTGCTCAGTATATGCCTCCCTTATATCCTTTTCACCCAGAGAGCCTCAGTCAGCCTTGACGTTTCTAGGTCAGAGTCAAACAGTGGCCCATCATATAACCTCACATTTAAAGAATGCATGCCAATCTCTTAGTGGGACCCTTAAGACCCCTTTTACTTGGCTTGACGTGAGAGTGAACACCCCAACAAGTATCCCCAGTAGATAAGAAGAGAAAATGCACAGTAATTAATATTATCCCCAGAGAATTTATGTCTTCAATGTGTAACCTCCCAGGATGAATCCTTAGCATTTATTCCTACAGCTTAAAAGGGGGTGATAGAGAAGAATTGATAAAGCCACACTAAGCCAAATATTTTTGGATTATCCTCCAAAGGTGACCTGGCGCTTCACTTTGGAACGATGCATGCTTGTCCTCTATTATATTAGGACTTCAGCCAAAAGCAAGGAAAATACAATTTTATCCATTTAAATATAATCTTTTAGTAGCATTGATCTGAGAAGTAAATCCAGGTAAGTTGATTGATATATAGTAAGCACCTTTAAACATTAATAATTCAATATTATAACCCACATTACATACATTTCAACATGGGATCAAGTTAATAATCAAGACGGACAATAAGCACCACTTCCTCTGGTTCACAGGTTGCATCTCTGTGTATATATACAAAGGGGGACCTAAAAAAGGACCAAAATTTATTTATAAAAAATCGTGTATTTATTCTTAGATGTTTAAACTTCAGCCACCTTCAAAGTACTCTCTGTTTGATGCAATACAGCTATGGAATGCCTCTTCCACTGGTCAAAATAGTTTTGAACTCAATTTTGATGCTTTTTAATGCTTTTGTGGTTTTTTGTGTCACCTCTTCCAAATCGGCAAGATGTTTCCCTTTAAGGACTTTCTTCATCCATGGAACCAAACAAACAAACGAAAATCAATGGGGCAAGATCACTTGAATAGGGAGGGTGGGGCAAGCGGTCATGCTGATTTGGGTCAAAAACTGCTGAACACTCAGTGTGATATGGGTAGATGCATTGTTATAATGAAAGAACCAGTCACCTGTTTGCCACCAAAATATTCACTGAAGCCAAATGCAGCCTCCCAGAACACTAGCAGGTACACAGATGCTGATGGGTTCCTAGAACACTTAACTAGCAGGAGAAGCCTGTACTACAAGGGATCGAATCTCCAAAAAATAATTATGAATTTTTTTGGGGGGGTCCTCCCCTCATACATATATCCTTCCTCATAAGAAACTAGATTTTTTCTATAGAATCGAAAGCTATTTTATTGCATTTTATGTGTTCTTGAGCAAAACTGTTTATATGCAAAAGTTAGACATTTTATAAGATTTATTCATCTTATTTTTTTTAATTGTTGGGGTGGATAGATCTGACATTTTTGTCATTTCAACAAAATTTCCAAGTAACTATAGATACAAAAGTGACATACTGCTTTTAAAAATAAAAATAAACAAACCTAAATGGCATATTTTTTTTTTGTGGGGTATGGCATATAATATTTTATGCAAATGTAATACTCAACATGAACCAACCTTCATAAATAACATTGGAAATAACTACTCTAAGTTTATTACAATAATAACTAGAGATTGTCTATAGTCATACATATTGCTTAAAAAATAAAACGAATTTTTGTTTTTGTTAGAGATATTTGTTCATTATATGAAGATAGTAGAAAGGCATTTCCAATGAAATTTTGTGCTATTCATTGTATGCTAGTTAATAAACCATGAAGTCCAATGAAAGAAATCCAAGGATTTTTTTTTTTTTTCATTTATAGAAATCGTGTTTGGCTACAGAAAAATAAACAGTTACTCATGTGCACTTTATGAACTACTAACAAGCTAGTAAAGACACATTTAAAAATGCCAAACAGTTTATTTTCAGGTGTTTTAATATATTCATTAAACATTCCAGGTTTGAGACTTTAAAAAACTATAACAGAAATATGACTAAGCCGGGCTCGGTGGCTCAGCCTGTAATCCTCAGCCTTTGGGAGTCTGAGGTGAGTGGATTGCCTGAGCCCGCGGGTTCAAGACCCGCCTGGGCAGCAAGACCTCATCTCTACAATAAATCAAAAAATCAGCCGGACGTGGTAGCGCATGCCTGTAATTCCGGCTCCTGGGAAGGGTGAGGTGGAAGGATCGCCAGAGCCCAGCAGGTCGAGGCTGCGGTGGCCGGGAACGGCTACGGCACTCCAGTCTGGGTGACAGAGTGAGACTCCAACTCAAAAAAAAAAAAAAAAAAAGAAATATGACTAAGTAAAATTCATAATTCTTGATACAAGCAGTTTATCAAAATATCAGTAACTATTGCAATGGACTTGCTTTTTACAAGTAAAGTGTGAATTGTTTTTTATACTTGGATCTTTATTCAGAAAAATTCAAATCCTAACCTGCTACCTGTTCTAGAGAGTGAGGGAAGATGCTTAAGATTTATAAGATGTATCTGGCAAACAAAGATATGTTCCCAAAAGGACAGATTATGTTACAATTAGTTACACTGTCATATTTTCCTTCTTTGTGATTATGTAAATTTGAAAGAAAATAGGAATCTCAATAAGCTATAAAGAACAGTTTTAAGGTTAATGCTTCTTTCTCACATGAGATCCACTGTATATCATAAAACTGAAACAAATACTTATTACTTGAACCTATGCAGGTACATATAAATGAACTAGAAAATTTTACTGGAATACCATAATTGTCAATGAAATTAGAATCTGAATTCCATTTTCTCAATAAGTAGGATGACATAATGTACCAATTATTCCAATTATTTGTATGACATGCTGCATTCTATATATCTTTTCTAGACATAACTTCAAAAGTTCCAAGATGATATATCATATATAGCAGGCCAGAATGAGAGAATTCTCATATTGCTTCAGTTGAATTCTCAATCTGAATTGAATTGCCCCATTCAAATAGTTTTTCTGATCTGACCGGAGAAGACCTGAGTGCAAACATATTAACTCTAGACCAAACTTCCATAGCAGGTGATTCCTCTTAGGCAGCAGTATATTGCTTCATGGCTTAGGGAATTCAAAAATTCCTGATTTGTTTTCTCGAGTTTGTTTATGACCTCCATGAATACTGAACACCCTCCATCACACATCAAGAAATGGGAGTTTGATTCTGATCCTAATACCTTGTTTCTATGTCCCCATACAAGAATAAGAGCCGTGTTGACCTTCATGCATTTTGGCAATGCCTCTAAACTAACTGTGTTGTATATTTTTAGGCATTTCAGCTTAACTCTGTAAAACTATAATTGTTCTGATAGCTCAATTACTGTACAGTCAAGAGATTAGAGGAAATGTTTATTTCCTTGGATGAACTTCTTGGACAAGTAAGGATTTTAACAAGATATCATCTCGAGGAGACTGTCGATCTGCAGGTTAGCCTGAAGTGGAGAGTAAGGCCTACCTCATGAGTTGCTGCTGCTCATGTCATCATCTTATTCAACTCCTACGCGTCCATGCTGAAAAGGAACTCTTTAAATTTTATTTAACTTTAAATTGGGAACTCGAGAAAGAAAGTCTATGCACTAACATGCATGAAACAAAACAGATATTTCATGGGTTTAAAGGAGTTTATTTTGAGGTACTTTCATTTTAAGGTTGAACTGTTTTACAATTTTTAGTTTTAAATTTTTACATATTTTACTCAATAGCAATAAAGGCCAGAGAACACAGATGAATGAGAATGTATTTTTATGTCATATGCAACTTTATTTTAAGATTACATCTAGCTTTTTCTTGAAAAAAAAAAAAAGCTATTCTCAATCAGTTTTGCTTACAAAAACATAACCATGTAATGTCTTGCACTTTTAAAAAAATTGTTGTAGTAATTGTTTCCTTTTGCGTTTTCCAAGCATTGATTTTTTTCAGTAGAGTTCAAATCAAATTAAGGTGCATTAGTATGCCAAGCATTTTCTATAACGTATATACCAAAATATATCAGTTCATCGCAATGGGTTGCCAATTTTGTTACCATTATGCTAAAAATAAATGCTGGTTTGCTTAATATTGCACCGGGGCAATAAGAAAGTATCATATATTGATTTGGCATCATCAACTCTCAAAAATACTGTTCATTATTTCTTAATTTTTGTAACAGTATACTTAAATACCGTATACAAAAACTGTATACTTAAATCAATCAAAATTATAGCTATATTCTAATATATATTTTGCTACTTCTTGGGTAAAATTCTTAATGCAGCTGGTGAAACTATTTAAGATAATAGATGACAATATTTTTTTTAAGCATCTATACTGCAAGGATATGTATTAGGAAGAGGTGTCAGTGTGTGTGTTTGTCAGAGTGTGTGTATGTGTATGCTTATGTGGACTATAAAGATTTTTGTGCTTTTAATTTGCAAACTTTTCTTAACTTGAAAAATTCAGAATCATCTCAAAATTATTTTATGCTTTAAGAAAAAAATCCAAGAAAATCCAGTATTCATATGTAAATATAGAATTGAATTTTAAATAGATCTTGAGGCACGCACTGCAATTTTATTCTACATCCTAATGAATATGTGACCTTTTGTTATAATTCTGTAGCTTCAGCCTTGAGTTCTTTGAATGTTCTCAAGTAGATTCCATATCTCCTTTGTAAAAGAACTATCCATACAAATACAAAATGAAAGGACAAAACTCTGTCTTATAGATTGAAGAACTGAAAGTCAAAGAAGTAAAGAAACCAATTCTTCACATCTAGTTTATAACAATCACTGGGCTTGAAAACAGGTCTTTAGGCCTAACTCATGGGGTTACTACCATTAAACTGGCAGAGGCTATATTTCTCTTTTCTTTATAGGTATTTTTTGAAGAACACAACTTCAACAAATGTTCTCTACTTTTAGTCGCTGCTTCATATTGTGCAATATAGCATATAAGTGGTGTTAAACTAGATGTTACCTTAGCTGTAGAGAATTAGTCCAGAGGCTATTGTAAAAGTCATATGTGAGCATATATGAATATAGGTTTCCTCTTAGTTAGTGCTCTCTGAACTCCACTCAACAGAGGCTCTGAGTGTTGGGGGAGTCAAATCAGTCTGATCAGAGCTTAAATACAGAATGCATCACTTAGCTCAGAGTACTTCTCCAAAGAGCTGTAAGCAACTCTACCAATATGTTTATATTTCAATGGATGCACACTTGAAATCATAGTATTACTGATGAAGCAGATTTTCAGTCTTGTAAAACTTCTACCACTGCAAGAAATCAACATGACTTTCTTTTCTGTAAGATGTTGAAAAAATGACTAGTAGGCAGGTTAATTATTAACAAATTAATAATTGACCATATGAAAGGTCAATTATTAATTTATGTTACACAAAACTATATAATCAAGGCTATTCATACCTTTTGAAGCTCTATCACTTCATATTTTCAATTCTACCATGTAACTTCTAAGCAAAAATATTAAATAAAAGAAAGTTTGATGACAAAACTTAAGAATCTTAATCAAAATTAAACTTATTTCTCTCTATAGATTATAAAAATCAGTTAAGAAATACAATTACATATTTTACACATATTTCTTTAGATAACCTGTAACTCATGAGAAAAGTCCAATAGCTGAGAACATCAAAAGAAACTGCATAATGAAAGGGGAAATTTTGGACCATGTCCATCACTGAGGTAGAACTTGCAGGAGCTTGTTAGGTAGGCCTCCCATCCAATAAGAGATTGATTGGTGTTAATGATGATTATGAGGTGGGTGAAGATCAGATGCCACTCAAAGACAAGTAAGTGCACAGGTCTGGATCCAACCAATTAGAGTCATGCAAAGATAAAAGCAGGGAGGTAGGCAAAAGTAAGACTGGGAGCTGACTGCTGTGACAAGTAGATCAGTGAGGAGCATCAAGTAGAGGGTATGAATACATACAGGGGCAAGTTGTGTGGTCAGAATGTGAGCATCTATCCCCAGGGAAACAGGAACATTTTGGTGAGGCCATAGCCATGCTTTTGCAAGCCATGATAAGTACTTTATAGTGTTTCTGAGAAAATAGCAGTTGTGATAAGATTTGCAGATAATGAGAGGTATCATATATTGCAAGATGAGTCCCAATCCTTCAGTAATATGTCCCTTACAATGTAAGAGCTTGAATCCATTTTCTATTCTAAATTCTGGCTGCTCCTGTAACTTGTTTTGATCAATAAAATACAGCAGAAGTGATGATGTGCCAGTTCTAAATCCAGGCCTCAAGAGACTTAGCTTGCCTCTGTTCATTCTCTTGGAACCCTGACCAGTCGCCATGAGAACAAGCCCAAGCTATCCTGCAGGATGATGACAAAACACAGAGAACCAAGATGAGCAGCCCCAGCTGAGGCCATGCTAGACCAGCCAGTCCTCAGTTGACCTGGCAGCTGACAGATACAAACTCAGCTGAGCCCAGCCCATATTAATGACCAACAAGATTATGAGTTAAAAAATAAAATTAAATAAAGGTTGTTTTAAAGCTGCTAAGTTTTGTGATTTTTTTTTAACATGGCAAAAGCTAACTGATGCAGAAATAATTGGTTCCTAGAATTGAGGTGCTGCCATAACAAAAATCTAAAATAAGTGCCATTGGCAGTAAGCACTGAGCAGAGGATGGAAAAATGGCAAACAAACTCTTAGCAAATGCTGGGGGGAAAAAAATAAAGCAAATTGTTATTGGAGGTTAGAAAAAACGGTGATCTGTAATTTTCAGAATAAAATAATTGGCAAAAGGGTTGCCTATAGAAACTTGAAAGATGGCCAATGTATATAATGAACTTTTGATTTTGGCTAAAGAGCCCTCTACAGAATGTTGAAATGTCAGATGGTTGGTCCTAGCTACATATAGGTACAAAAAGAAAGAAATGGTCTAAATAAAGAACTGGCCAGCTTGCAAGGAGAATTTTGAGGGAACACAGAGGGGACAGAATTTTCTGGGTGGGAAAATATAATTGTTTCTTATCTTCTGTCTTTCCATCCAGTAAAAATTCTTAAAGTAAAATGAGGCAAGAAGAAAAAAAATCAATTTAAGGGTGTAGCTCCACAATCCTTTGCTAAGACATCCGAAAGAATTTTTATGTTGTCTAGTAGACTCTCTCGAACTGAAAAATACAGCTCCTCGGGTTCATAAGAGCATGTCCTCACAAAAGTTCAAACCCCAAATAACAGTAAATAAGTCTATATATAAAGGCTTGTCTTGAAAAAAAAAACAGGGTATGGCTTACTAACAAACGAAGTGGGTACAAATTAAACTCATAGTGTCAACCTGGATTTAAAAAGAATGATTTTACTTAAAATTGCAAAAGGGACTCTGGGAACCCGACTTTCTATGATTAGAAAGCAGACTGAAAAAGTTTTTTTTAAAGGCAAAGAAAGGAAATTGAAAAAGGAGAATGTCCTAGAGAGCAGAATCAAGATACCAGAGGGTAGAGCCAATTGCCATGAAGAACAATTAGGAGACCACTCCCAGAAAAGCATAAACTTGCCTTAAAGAATAGTTATTTTTCCCAAGTCTGAAAACATATTTCCATCTAAATTTTAAAATGTCTATGGCCCAGTAACTGCTATGTACCTCTCATTTGTCTCTTTTAGAATGGAGGCATTTATCAAAATTATCCTATCCCTGTATCAATATTGTATTCTGGATGTTTGTGGCACACTCAACTTTTCTCATTTCATAAGTCTCTGGATCAAAAAATATATATACATTTAATGAACTTCCTCTGGACTGTAAGTGAATACTGGCATTCTAGAATTCAAGCCTGATATAGTTTCATGAGACCATTGGGGATCTTGGGAAAAGGAAGAGGATATTTTGCATGAGCAGAAAGGTGAAAATTGTGGCTAGAAGCAGACTGTGATAAATTGCAAAGCTGGTCATAATCCTTTACTTCTTGTATCTGTGTTCTTCGTAATGTGACTTTGTGTGTGTGTGTGTGTGTGTAGCTTTTCTCACTAAGAACTGGATTCTATTCCCCATTGCCGTGAGACTGGACTGGCCTTGTGACTTGTTTTGGCCAACAGAATGAAGTAAAGGTGATGATGCACCAGCCAAAAGCCTAGGACTCAAGTAGGCTTTCCCACTTGGTCTCTTGGAACCCTTCTCTGCCACCAGGTAAACAAGATGAGGCTCTCATGCTGGAGGATGAGATACATGGAACAATGATGAGTCATAACAGGTGAGGTTGTTCTAGACTAGGTAGCATTAGTCAACCAGATAGTTGACTGCAGATATATGCCTGAATGCAGATAAGCCCAGAAAAACCACCTACCTGAGCTCAGTCCTAACTACTAACCCATAAAATCATGATCTAAATAAATAATTGCTGTTTTAAGCTATTTGATTTTGTGGTTATTTGAGATACAGTGAAAGCTAAATTTGGACATATTCCTTAACTCTTCTCATCTTCCTTTGTTCACACAGAAAATGGTGTAGAGTGTCTACTTGTTATGTTAAGTATTTAGGATGACAACAGAAATATAATAGACACTCAATAAATATCAACCATTATTATCCTTACTAGTGTTTCTAAGGAAGAAGCTATGAGTGTTCTTCAGTACAATAAATTTGATCATTTATTGTGCACCTATTTTCAGGATTTTGTGCTAGGCACGTCTATGCAACAACTATAATCATCACAACAAAATTTTAAGTAATTATTTTTATTTCCTTTTTACAGATATGAAAACTAACTCAGCCTGTAGTCCCGCACCTTTGGGAGGCTGAAGTGAGTGGATTGCCTGAGCCTGCGGGTTCGAGACCTGCCTGGGCAGCGAGACCTCATCTCTACAATAAATCAAAAAATCATCCGGGCGTGGTAGTGCATGCCTGTAATTCTGGCTACTCGGAAGGCTGAGGCGGAAGAATCGCCAGAGCCCAGCAGGTCGAGGCTGCGGTGGCCGGGAGTGTCCACTGCACTCCAATCTGGGCGACAGAGTGAGACTCCAACTCAAAAATATATATATATATATTGAGCAACTGCACCCCGGTCTATAAACAAGTAAGTGGCCAAGTCAAGACTTGAAAGACTTCTGAATATTTCCATTATACTACGACCTCTGTGATAGAATAATGTTCAGTTCTTCACTCACCTGTAATATTACTATTTATTCATTCCTTTACCATGATTTTGCATGGTTGGTGACATGTACTTCCCCATCTCTAGACTTTGGTATTGCCCATGTTACTTGCTTTAGCCAACAGGATATTAACAGATATGACATGAATAGAGGCTTGAAATATGATTAAGCACCTATGCTTGTCCTGTTATGCTTCTGTTATAGCCATAAGAAAATTGAATCCCAGGTAGCTGCTTCCCCTCCAGTTGGCTATTCTAAATTAGACAAATGGAACAGAGCTGATTCTCACAGATGCAAAACAATTATAGCCGCTTCACAGGTGCCAGAGTGAGAAATAAATGCTTAGTATTTTTTGCCATGGAGATTTTTGTGGTTGTATGTTGCATAGCAATATCTGACTGATTCAGCTCTCTAGAGTCTTCAAATTTTGAGTGATATAGCAATAACAAAACATTTTATAGTATAAAATTTGCTATAATCTAGTGGAGGTAGATAGGAGATAAGTGAATTTCAACCAGAAGGGGGGAAAAACAGCACTTTCACATGTGAAATGGAATTAGTCTCAAATGTGAGCTCTTCTGCTAGGGAAATCTATGGATAGAGATCTTGTATGAGGCTTAGATATTCTAGTTTTGAGTGATTAAATATACTTGGGCAGCGACAGTTTTTTACTCAGCCGGTCTGAGATATATAAACCTTACCCCTTCGAAAGAATTGGACCTTGATTGGCTTCTAGAAGTCTCTAAGCCTTCAGAATATTCTACCTCATAAGAATGTCTTTGTTTTCCTGGAGACCTGAATTTGATTAGGAAGTTTACACTACGATGTAATTTGTAGTGAAGGCTTTGGGCCACATGATATCGGTTTGACCTCTGGAAAGGCTGAAGATAGAGTAACTAAGGAAAGCCTCACAGACACGCCATGCATATGTGACCAACCCCCAATAAAACCTGGACACCAAGGCTCAGACAAGTTTCTCTGGTTGACGACACCACATATATGTTGTTACCTATTGTTGTTGGAAGAATTAGGTGCTATCTATAGACTCAACTAGGAAAGGACAACTGGTAAGCTTGCACCTAGTTCTTGCAGGTTTCTTTCCTACATGCTTTTCACCCTTGCTAATTTTAATGTGTCCTTTCATTATAATAAACCATAACCATGAGTAAAAGAGATTTTCAAAGTTAGTTCTAGAAAATCATTGAACTTGAGAGTTGTCTTGGGAACCTCTGACAACAACGGTATCAACCTCATGAGTCCTTGAAACTCAGTTTACTTGAAAGAAAAAAAAGAGAGAAAGTAGAACATATATGATCTAGTTTTGATTACTAGACCCCCCAGTGAAGTAGTAATACATCTCTAGGAATCACTCTAAGTATTCAAAACTGTTTTGGTAGTCAGATATTCATTTTCTCAGATAATATGTTAAAATATTGGTTTTGCATAAAGTATATTTCTGGATTAGACCAAAACTGTCCTGGGGCTGGATGGACTTCTGTAATGATGTTAGAGACATCTGGGTCTGTAAGTGACTGCAGTGGAATCTGAGCAATCTGAAATGAGTGAAACTATGAGTATTGCCTTACTCCCTAAAATAAGAACAGTATTAGAGTAGCATTTGAATTTTAAAGACTTGATCATTCATTACTTTAACCAATTCATTATTGATAGTTAGAGCAATTCAATGAAGACAAAACTGAGTTACAGAGTCATGCTGAGAGAGGAGAGTGGGGCAAACAAATAACTTTTCTTTTTGGAAAAATCTAAAGTCTCTGGATCAAAAGATGCCTCATCTTAGAGATTATAAATTGGAAATGAAAGATTGTGGATTAAAAATTGTCTATTCTTCTTTAAGGTAGAAGACTGAAGAGTAAGGTTATCAAATTTCGAATGGCATAAATGACTTTCAGTATAGATTTATACAAATACAAAAGCTACCAAAATAATTGGAAAGACCACTATGTGATAGAAACCACATGTGGCCCCTAAAGCCTAAAAGTTTAATTTCTGGTTCTTTACAGAAAGGGTTTGCCATAGCAAGTAAGACTAGTGCTTACCCTTGCTAAGGGTATCATATATAATAGCTGGAATGTAACACGAAGGAGTTTCTAGGGCTCTAATATTATACTTAACATGAGAGTCAGTTACACTAGTATTCCCAGCAAAAAAAAAAGTCATCCAGTTGTATACATACTGATGATGTGCATTTTATATATGTGCATTATATTTCAGCAAGTTTATATGTATGCATGAAATACGTGTGTATTAACCACTACTACTTTATTCTAAAACACCTGCATCTTTCACTTAAATTATTATAACTTTCTGTAGATTTTTGCCTCTCTAGAGGTGATTTTTCCGCACAGCAGCCAGATACTTAATAAATCTATTCAAAAGCCTCTGTTGGTTTCTTTCTCCATGTAAATTCTGAAGAGCTTGCGCTTATCTACAAGGCTCGATATGGTCTAGCAACCCTCTCCTTTCCTGACCTCTTCTGTTACTCTTCCTTTGGTTCATTTTAATCCAGCTTGTTTATCCTCACAAGCACCAAGCGTACTGTGCTTAATTATGAAGGTTTTTACACCTACCACTCTTTCTTTCTACCTGGTATTCCCTTTTCCTAGATAGTTTCATGGCTCATCCCTCACTTTTTGTTTTCTACTTAAATGTTACCGTCTCAAGGAGGATAAATAGAATACATGTTATTTGCCTGCACGATTCCACGTTTTTGCCTTTGTTTTTTTACCCTGTGCACTCTTTATTAATGGGACTTATTTCCAC
The DNA here is from genome assembly GCF_000164805.1 of Carlito syrichta. Classification (NCBI taxonomy): domain Eukaryota; kingdom Metazoa; phylum Chordata; class Mammalia; order Primates; family Tarsiidae; genus Carlito; species Carlito syrichta. The sequence goes on from NW_007248880.1 coordinate 140,770, forward strand.
CAGTCATAACATAAACAATTTCATTTATTAGCTGTCTTGTTCACTTGAAAATTTTATTCACTGCTTACCTCAATAACTTCAAAAATGCTTGAGACATAGTAGATACATTTTTTTTTAATCATGTATGAATTTGGAGGTGGTCTTTGAATGAGGCTCCCAAGAGGCAATAAGAAAGTCTGGAGACTTTATTCCATTTTTTTAACTAGTCAGATATCCTGCCTCCTTGTACGGACTGTGGCTACTGGAGACCCTGGTTCAAATGTTGCCTCTGCCAATTCCTAACTAGATGATCATGGTAAGTCTCAGTTTCCTAGACTATAAATTGGAAATAGTTATAACAGTCACTTCATGATGTGGTTGGAAGAATCATATTAGCAAATGTATATAAGTCACTTAGTTCAGACTTGGCACAAGTAAGGACTCAATATATATTAACTATTTTATTACTACCATTGTTAGTATTCTAGTGCCCATAAGATATTTGTGAATTCTTATACTTGCAACATTTGAGAAGGACAGTGGAAGTTTTTCATACCCAGAGCTCTATAACTAGAAAATGTTATTGACTGATAAGCAGATGGAAGATAATGAGGCAGAAAATATTAGTTTACACATTTATATTTCAGGTCGGGGCGGTAACCAGGTTAAACTAAACGGAACTCAATTCTGACAAAGGGATGAGATTTAAGGGAAATGAAGAGCAATAATTAGCAGAGATCAAAGGAGTTTTTTGGAGAGGAATGAAATAGAGAACAAGTAATTTGGCCAGGAAAAACAAACCTTAGCAAACAAAAGAGACAAGAAATTAATAGCAGCATCAGAAAGTTGTCACCAACTAATCAGAGGAATCAGAAGGGATTGAAAAGAAGAAGCTAAGTTAGCTAGGCATAGAAGTTCAAGTACTACTTTTGGAGATGGATTCAATGTTTTCTTGATTAGATTTAAAGACAGTTACTCAGTACTTCTTAATCAACTCTGGGCAATGAGAAAAGGGTCACACCAAAAACAAACAAACAAAAAAATGTAGAAAGAAGAGGACTTCTCATGCTTATAACCAAGTTCTCTAGATAGTAAATTCTTCATAATCTTAGTGCAACTCATTCTCCAAGCCAATTTATTGACAGCTTATTATCCAAAAATTGGCTTGAATAAAAATTTTAAATGAATATAGATATACATGCAACATATGTAGTATTCACAAGTTAATAACAATGTACCTTAGAACAATTAATTGTTTTAGGAAGGCACAAAATTAACCCATCTATCAATGAACATCTAATTTTCTAAAACTAATATCATATTTGCCTAAACATTTCAAAGCGTCTATCTTTCTTGAACTTGTTAACACTTCAGCATAAAATTAGGGTTAGAAAAAATTAAAGGGAAAAAATCTGACTTCTCATAAACCTAGGAGGAAAATAGACAATAAAATTTAAAATATTGTGATTCAGAGTGTGTGAGATGCCTAATAAAGTTTGCTTTTAAACATTCTGAAATGTTGATGTTTTTTGCTGCCATGTAACATAGTTCATTTATGTAATAAAAACAAATAAAACCTCTTTAAATTAAAAATTTCTATATAAAGAGGTATTATTTCAGCATCATAAATGCTGAGCTTCCCAATCGTCATTCAGTTGTTGAATAATTTTAAATAAAAAGGCCAATTGTCTAATATGGAACTCACTTTCTTCTCAAAGTAATTTTCCATCCTATTAGTTTTATATCACAAGTGATGCAGAACACGATTCAAACACTATATATCATTTCCCAGTGTAGTTTATAAAAATGCAAACTAAAAGAAATTCTTCAAATCTTTATTAATTTATTACTTATTTAAAAACTGGAGTGTATCTTTCCATTCAACTACAGAATATGTTCTATACAAACTCCTTTCAAATCTGGTTGATTTGACAAAAAAAGACAAAATCCTAGCAAGAGTCTTTTCTGAAATAAAATGTAAGTCTGAAGCTCATGAATGCATCCATAAGAGTTTGAGGATCTGTCCAAACAGATAACATCAGGTATACAAACTATTGTGTTAGTGACTAATCCCCAGCACATGTAATACTGTATAAGCAGTTGTCTGATAGTCTGATCTCTTCCATGTGGTTTCATATTCTGGAGATGAAGCACATTGGACCTTTATGCCATCCTTCGTTGAGAGTGTAACATTCTTCATGTCTGCCTCTCTCTTGTACATACACACTCACATCCACACACAGCTGTACATACTTAGCTAATTCTATTAAGGAATATCTCTGGGAAAAGGTCCATTTTATACAAAGCTAAAGATCAAAACCACTCTGACTGTCAATAGCAAAAAAGCTTAGCAGCCTTCAGCTTATCTGGATTTATCACCACTGGTTTCTGTTACAAAATCCTTTGCCCAGATAACCATTTTCAGAACATAAACATGAGATTCAATATACAAAACATTGCTGGTCCCAGAGCATATCTGAATAGATCTTTCAAGAAAATCTTCAGCAAGGTGAAGGCTTGTAACTTTTGAATAACAGGACAATGATAGCTTTAGTGAGCAAAAAGGTTTATGATTTCTGCATTTTAATCAGAAGTACTCATATCTATCACACTAACACATTGTGAGGAAAAAAAAAACCAGAAAATTGTTCCATGTTAGTTTGCCTCAATGCTTTCAATGCTACATAAAAGTATATTTGAGTAAAAAGTTGAATACTGTCTGTTCCATTTATTTGAATTTGCAAATTCTGAAGTGGAGCTAAATCTAGCCTTAATTTACTGGATCTGTTTTATATGAAGATTAAAAATTTGTTTCAACTATACATAATGCAGTAGATATTTGTAGTTATTTACTGAGACCCTCAAGGTACATTCCTTATATGAGGCATCATGTAGTTCATGTAGCACCACTTAAACATGATTTCTAGTTTCCTATTATTTAATGACTATTTGTCCTTAAGTATTCATATGTACAAGAAGAAAGAAAATTTGTATATTAGCCTATCTGTATTAGATCAGGCTACAAGGAATTCCAAAAGGCACTTATTAGTTGTCAACAACTAATAATGATATTGTTAGTCCCACTTATATTTTACCCGTTGTTACTACAACGTAGATATTACTCTAATTTCTAACATAGCTCCATTCCAACTGTTAGAAAAATGAGTTTCAAGATTATACTTGATTTAATAAAGAAAAATAATGCTCACAACTGGGCACAGTGACTCATATTGTAATCTTAGCATTTTGGGAGGTCAAGGCAGGAGGACTGCTTGAGGACAGGAGTTCAAGACCAACCCGGGCAACTTAGTCAGTCCCTACATCTACAAAAATGCAAAAATTAATCAGGTGTGGTGGCACATGCCCAAAGTCCCAGAAACTTGGGAGGCTGAGGTGGAAGGATCACTTGAGCCCAGGAGTTTGAGGCTACAGTGAGGTATGATCATGCCATTGCACTCCAGCCCAGGCGATAAAACATGACTCTGTCTCCAAAAAACCAAAAAAACAACAAAAAAAAATAATGCTGGTTTTTGTTGTTGTTTTAGATAAACCTGACATGTTATCTGAAAGGTTTAGCCAGTTATGAATATGATCAAAAATCTCAGACGAAAATGTCATGTCTTTTCTAAATTAGTCATACTCACTGGAGAGTATGGATATGCTGCTTACTCCAGCTGGGGGTTATGAATGAAAAGAGGACTTCATCCCTGTCATCCATCACTAACCAGTCAGGGGTTCTCATGCATCCCACCCCATTTTTTAATGTATTACCTATGAGCAAAAAAAAAAAAAAAAAAAAAAAATGTGTGCCTTTACACTGCCCTTTACTTCCTACCTGGTCATTTACAGTTTTAACATATAACATTAAAAACAAATAGACCACTGCACTCCAACCTGGGCAGCAGAGGGAGACTCTAACTCTAATAATCATTATCATCATCATCACCATCATTCTTGCCATTAATCTTAATAATGTACTTGCTTTATTAATTGTGAGTTAAACCTAATGAATGCTACCTAATCAAAAGTCATAGATTGCCCAGAAACCTAAAGGTTTGCTCTGAATTTGAAGAGAAATAGATATTTTGTTAGACATAATCCATTATGCTAGTTTGAAGTTTGAAGAATGAGTCCAGATTCTAAGATATAACCAAAATAAGGAAAGAAGGAGAAAAATGAAAGATGTTGCAAGCTCTTAATAACCCTAAGGTTGTTGATTAGATAATTTTTTCTTCAGACTTGTCAAAATTCTCAGTTTAATTCATGTTTAATATTTGATGAGCTCTCGTTTCCTCTGTGTGGGTACAGAGTCTATTTGTGCAAAAACAATGGCTAGCCTTCGATCTTCCTAGAAATTTTTCATTCTAATCTGGCTAAATCTAAATGAGGGATGATAGCAAGATTGTTGGAGACAAACATTATTCTCAATATATTTCCTTTCTGGAGACTCGACTGACAACATCAATGAGCAGAATTCCACTGCTACTATAAACCAATAGCAGCTTTTGTACACTTCTCAGATTGTATATGTGCAGAAAAAAGGTTTCCAACACACGGCCTTCTCCCTTCCATCATAAGGAGGTACCAGGTAGTATTTACACTTCCTCATGGAAACATGTTACAACTAGAACAGAGCCCAGAGAAATGCCCTTGTGATCAATCAAGGGTGAAAGTTAGGTATACTTTTTAAAAAGGAAAACACATTTTAAGAATCCCAAAGTAATTAAAAAATAGTTTCAACTAATAACATACTATTTGTATTCTTCTATTTTGATAGTACCAATTTAGACATTACCACATTAGACATTACTTAATTTATCCAAGTATATTCCATGCTTCAGTTTCCTCTCAGAAAATGACATTGATAGACTCAACTTCCTTAAGAAATGAGCTTTTGTAACTTTCATTTAAAGATGTCTCAAGCCTTTGTTTCTGAGTATTTAATGATATATCTTTAGTCTTTGCAATTTTATTTTGTCAAAACATCATGTTTGTTATTATTCTTATTGAAAGATGGGCTATGATGAATACAAAAATCTTCCAAGGATTATCTACCACTTGCTTTTGATATAGCATATTTATAAGAATATTTATACTACGAAACAAACTTTTCTAAGGACCTATCTATGCATTAAAAAATTACAATTTACATTACTAGGAAATTAAAACCACTTTAAAAGGATGCTGAGTTAGACACAGAAGAAATTAGTTCATTACTAAAATAATTATTTTATCTCGTGATCATAATCATAGGAAATAACAGTTGGTAACCACTTTCAAGAATAAAAGCAAATTCTGTGAATATAGAACTAGAATACTAAAAATAAATAAACAAATGAGATAGAGTATTTATGAAACATTCAGCCTAGATATTTGTTGCTGATTATCTGAATTTTTTACCTTACAATTGAGATGATTCTTCACTGGCAAAGTTTGAACACAGCAATATTATCTAAAAAGAAAAAGAAAAAAATAATAATTGAAGAAAGACACTAAGCAAAACAGAAAAAAATAGCATCAATTTATAGGTGAATTCTGAAACTTTTCTAAAGCTAACAAATTTATTTATAAAATAACATAGAAAGCCGGACTCGGTGGCTCAGCCTGTAATCCCGCACCTTTGGGAGGCTGAGATGAGTGGATTGCCTGAGCCCGCGGGTTCGAGACCTGCCTGGGCAACTTGGCGAGACCTCATCTCTACAATAAATCAAAATGAGCCAGGTGTGGTAGTGCACGACTGTAGTTCCAGCTACTTGGAAGGCTGAGGCGGAAGGATCACCCGAGCCCAGCAGGTCAAGGCTGTGGTGGCCGGGAGTGGCCACTGCACTCCAGTCTGGGCGACAGAGTGAGACTCCAGCTCAAAATAAATAAATAAATAAATAAATATAAAATAACATAGAAAAAATTAATTGATGGTAAGAATGGACTAATATCTTTTTATCTTAAATCCCCATCAGATACATTCTTATTTTGAAGAACTACTAAGACAATTTAAGATGGAGCTATTGTCAAATATTTAGTATTTTTTTTCAGAAAGTAAAGTCATTCATTACAGTATCTTAAGCCAATAGTCTAACAGTCAGAGAAGATATTTATAACATTTATGAAAGATTTCTGTAGTACCCAAATCACAACAAATGGAATTGCTAAAACATAGCAAGTTTACAATACGTCATAGCCTCAGCGTTCACCCCGATTTTGTTTCTCAGGGCAGGGAGCCAGCTTATAACCCATGCTTTTCACAGCCACAGTCCTTTATCCCTAAATAACCAAATCCTCGAGAGAGCAGCAAACAGCAGGAGAAGACAATTTATTTAGAGAACTATTATGTGAGGAAGAAAACAAGTTGCCATTTTCAATTTGGAACATAATTAGAAAAGACAATAGCCTCCTGACTGATGCTCTTTGTTCCCTTTGGATATTTATGTAGGCCAGTAATTGGAGTGTGTGGTTTTTTGTTTTTTTTTTTTTTTGTTGTTGTTGTTCAATTTCACATTGTCTACAAAAGGGTTTCTCATGCTCCATGACTTTCTAGTTAGATTCAGAAGAAAACATCTTTCAGCTACTGCCCTGTGCCATAGTCACACGTCACTGCCTTCTGGACATTGTCAGTTGCTGAAACTTTTGTTTTTAATTCTACCAAACAACTGGGTTAATAGAATTGTTAGAAGGAAAGGAATGTGCCATGAGATTTTGGTAACTGAAGGCTTTCTGTCTATTATTGGAAGATATTGCACAGGTCAGTCAGTCTTTTTTTCTGAAAAATTGACAAATATTCCAAAATTTAATTGCTATAAATATATACCTATAAAAATATAAAAGAATTCAGTCAATGTCACTATCAGATGAAAGTTAGGATTGAAGTCCACTACATTTTCAAGAAAACCTTTTCAGAAGTGGGGGTGGGGGCAGCTACCTCCTTTCCCTTTATAAGCAGAGAAAAATCATTTTATTCTGTATGCTTTCTGGCTTCTCATGCAGGAAAAATTCCCATTGATTCTCATCACATTGCTTTAGGGACTAGCAGTGGGATAAGAAGGCCCATTTATTATTTACCTTTAAATAATTACCAAGACATCTATCTCCGATCCAAAACACCTCATATAAATATTCAGGATAAAATGAATGAAGATGACTGTTAAAAAACTAACATATTCTCACTCATAAGCAGACCCTGAACATTTACCATAAGACTATAAGAAAGGGATTGGCAGTAGCCAGAAACTGCCAGAGGAGGGAGGGGGATAACATAGCACAAATAAGGGTAACTGATCTCAAACCAGGCAGAGTGGGAACCAAATGGATCACCACTTATATACCTAATCCTGAATTGTATCTCACATCTTTAAAATAAAAATGTTTTCTAAATTTAAAAATAGATATATTGACTAACTACAGTGTCTGAAATATTGATTAAAACTTACAACAAATTTATGAGGTAGTATTATATCCCCACTCTTTATAAACTGAAGTGGAATTCAAAACTTAAGTATTTAGCTGAGTCACACAGCTGTTAAGCACTGAGAGCGATGCCTTTGGTCTATGCCTTTATTTTACTGTTGCATATTCCTCAAGCCAAATCAGTGTCTTAATCTTAGTTACACTCTGATTTTATCAAATCAAGACTACTGAATGCTAAATTTTTTATTATACAGTTTTTTGAGAAGTAAATAAGACATCCAATTTTCTCAAAGTGAATACATTTCACAAGGAGAAGAACAAGATTTCTACTTCCTTATGTCCATAAGCACCTGGAAAAATACTAGGCATATGCCTATCAGTTGATTGTTCAGATCACCCTCAGGAGCCTCAGAACAGAAAGTTTCTGGTCAGTTGAACTTCCAAATACTATGTAGAGAGATCATCATCATGGTTATTTGCTAACCCTTCATGACCCATAATATAGACTGCGATAAAACTTTGTGAAAATATGTATGCTATATAATAAACCTGGATACAATCAGAAATACATTAAACCAGTTCTACATTCTTGCCTCTCTCTGTCTCTCTCTGTCTCCTCTCTCTCTCTCTCTCTCTCTCTCTCTCTCTCTCTCACTCTCTCTCTCTCTCTGTGTGTGTGTGTGTGTGTGTGTGTGTGTGTCTTTTACTCTTACTATCTCTTTAAGAGACAGGGTCTTTACTCTGTTGCCCAGGCTGGAATGCAGTGGCATGATCCTAGCTCACTGCTGCTAGGACTGGGATTAAGTTGTAGTACACCATGCTTGGCTAATTTTTTTATTCATGTTTTGTAGAGATGGGCCTTGCTATGTTGCCCAGGCTGGTCCCAAACTCCAAGACTCTAGCAATTCTTCCATCTTGGCCTACCAAATTATTGGGATTACAGGAATGAGCCACTGCACCCTACCACATTCTCTTTTCTAAGCTGCATTAACTGTCAGAATCATTTCCTAAGATTTATTCTTCAAGTATTTCCCAGTCTTAGACCTTAAAACTTGATCAATATATTCATTTTTGTATTTAACTTTCAATATATTATTCAGAATGAGATCTACTCATCTGCAGTAACAATTCCCAAAACTCAGTTGCCTGATATGAAAAAAAGATTATTATTATTTTTTTGCACATTGTATGCCCAACTTAAGTTGGGCTCTGTTACTCATCATCTTTATTCTAAGACCCAGGTTCATGGGGTAGCTGGTATTTGTCGCATTCATGAACAAAAGAGAACAAATCTTGTGATGACTTTTGAAGCTCACAAATCATTGTAGTATATACCATTTCTGGTCACATTTCGTTGCTTAAAACAAATCACATGGCCATACCTAATTACAAGAATGAGAGAAATGCCATCCCACCACTAGTTCAAGTGGACCAGAAATATTTAATAAAAAAAACTCTAAAGACAAAAAGTCTGCTTTTTTGTTACCAAATATTTGGTTCCCTCTGTTTTCTGTAGGCAAACACACTCACCCTCTCCGAAGGAAATAGCCCCTGAAGTCACAATTTCAAGCTCAAATCCAAGACCTCTAAATAATGCATTATAACTCTTGATCAGAACCAAATATAGCTCCTCTTAATCACTATGAGAGAAAAAAGACAAGTCTTCTACCTATTTACTGATATATTGTGTCAATAATTGTAAGCTTATAATTTGGTCTTTAAATTATGTAAGAGAGAGAGAGAGATTTGACTGGACTAAGAAAGGAATGAACATGACCTAGAGATGGATATGTGTGGTGACATACAGGACTTTGTACTCTCTCTAGTTCTAGAGAAGGTGAGTATGTCTCTGGCCATATGAAGGAAATTTGTGTCTATGTGTCATGTTAAAGCCATGATTTGTTGTTGGTGGTAGTGTCAGAAGTTTAAATGTGAGTAAAAAATAGTGTCAAGAAACACAGAGATAAAATATGAGTAGACTTTGCTGGATTAACTACCATCAAGTCAACACTGCTGCCACCCTCTTTGATGGTCTTTTTTTGCGTTACAGAAGAATAGAACTACACTCCCCCAAATCCTCTCCCAGTATGGATTCTTGTGTAGTTAGGTTTAATCTCTGACAACGATTTTTGGGAGACTTAGAAAGTAAAAGGGAAGAAAACGATGTTATTCGTTGGAGGCAGACTCAACCAGACACATGAGTAGATATAGAATGTGAAGTCTGAAGAAATTTCAGGATGAGTTTCTGCAAAATATCCACTTAGACACTATAGTCAGCTAAGATAGCCGACAAGGCTTCTGGGGAATCACTCATTTCAGTGCAGCTGGCTAAGGAAGTCATTTGGAGTTTCCTAGAAGTGCTTGAGGTCTGCAGCAGCTCAAAAGCAAGCTCTTCAGATCTGCCACTTCTATTCCTCAGTCTAAGAGAGTTAGTGACAGCTTTCTGCCTTTCACTCTCCTAGCTTCCCACAACTATGAATGCCTCTAATTCTGTGTATTATCATAGACATAGGGCAGCTTCTATTTATATCCACTGACTGAACTTTGATTAATTGTGAATGTTATAGGGAATTTATTTGACATATACCATATACATTCGTTGCTTTTCGAGAAATAGATTCTAAACATGTTATTTGAATATCTATAAGAATACTTGGAAGTATTATAATGATAATAAAAAGGTTAATATCTATTTTTGTTCATATTGCTTAGTTTTCCAATTTTAGTTGATAGTATTGCATCATCAGAAAAATAATTTTAAAGAAGAAATCATCCTAAAATCACTGACTCGCCAATTAAGAAGTGTAAACCCATAAGAAAGAAATGGGTAATAAAAATTTTATATTGCTTTTTATTCTAATTCATTTGGAATCCTGGTGGAAATAACATATGTATTGAAAAATAACTTCTTGAATGTTAACATTTTTTATTTCAAACCAAATTAAACAAAATCCGCAAGAAATGATATAAAATTCTACTTATAAGCATAGGAATCATAGATGAGGGACATGCAGAGTTCCAAATTATTCAATTTTTTAAAATAAATGACATGTCTGAAAATCTAACAAGTAGTTCCCACCCCTAACAGACTATCACATTCCTATTTAGCTTCTTATTTGTCTCTGTCAGGCTGATACATGGGTTTAGTCCCCGAGTCATCAAAATGAGACGTGGCATTGATCACTGAAATTTATGATACTTTGAAAGATCTCATCTGATTAATGGCACAGCCACACTTTATGTATTCTCATAGTCATGTTCATTCAGTCAGTACTGGTAGCATGTTAAAACTGTGGAAAGAATTTTAGATAAATTAGATATTGGCACGAATCCTGTGGTCACCGTCCTTTTGGAATTAAAAAATCGCCTCTCCGGTCTCGGTGCCTCAGCCTGTAATCCCGCACCTTTGGGAGGCTGAGGTGAGTGGATTGCCTGAGCCCGCAGGTTCGAGACACGCCTGGGCAGCGAGATCTCATCTCTACAATAAATCAAAAAATCAGCCGGGCGTGGTAGCGCATGCCTGTAATTCCGGCTACTGGGAAGGCTGAGGCGGAAGGATCGCCGGAGCCCAGCAGGTCGAGGCTGCGGTGGCCATGAGCGGCCACTGTACTCCAGTCTGGGTGACAGAGTGAGACTCCAACTCAAAAAAAAGAAAAAAAGAAAAATCGCTTCAATTCTTCAAGTAGTACCAAAGTTTTTTTGAATCACATTTTGCCCAAGAGATGGCTTCTCTGTGGCAGTATATTTGCGTACTCTTGTAGCTTCAAAATTAACTTATTTAAAAGTTTTATTTGATTTTAGAATCAAAGGGTACATGTGCAGGTTTTTAGACTGATATATTGTGTGATGATGAGGTTTGGGCTTTTATGAGCCTGCCTCCCAGGTGATGACCATGATATCCAAGGGGTGGTTTCTCAACCCCTATTCTCCCTCCCTTCCTTTCCCCTTTAAGTGGTTCCCAGTGTCTGTTCTATCTTTGTGCCCACGTGTGCCCAGTGTTGAGTTCCCATTTGAGAACATATGGCATTCACTATTCTGCTTCTGTGACAAATCACTTAGAATGCTGTTCTTCAGCTGCATCCATGTTGCTGCAAAGGATAAGATTCCATTCTTTTTTATTTCTGTGTAGTATTCCATGATGTATGTGTACCACATTTTCTTTCTCCAGTTCACCACCGATGGGCACTTAGGTTGGTTTCATGTTTTTGCTATTGTGAACAGTGCTAAGACAAACATCAGAGTGCAGGTGCTTTTTAGGCAAAATGATTTATGCTCCTTTGAGTATATACCCAGTAGTGGGATTGCTGAATCAAATGGTGAGTTTATTTTTAGTTCTTTGAGAAATATTCAAACTGCTTTTCACAAGGGCTGAACTAGCTTACATTTCCACCAACAGTGTACAAGCATTCCCTTTTCTCTGCAGCCTCACTGACATCTGTTTTTTTTTTTATTTGTTTGTTTTTTTGACCTTTTTATGTTTGAAAGTCATTAGATTCCTAAAAGTTTTAAAATGTTGGCAGCATTTCATAGGCTAAGTCTTATTCACCAATCCTACCCTTTGTGTCTTTTCATCCACGTTGAACTCTCTCTAATTATTCTAATAGATTTAGCATCCTTAAGCTTCAGTTTTTCATGTGCAAAACAGGAGTAATAACAGTGCATCTTCCAGAGAGTTATTGTGAGATTAAATGAGACAGTCATGTGAACTACTTAGCCCAGTGCTGGGTATCTATTAGCTATCAAATGCTACCAATTAATTACCCCATATAGTATTCTATAATATAAACACTAAATGAAGATTAAATAGACTAATTCAAGTATAGACATCAAAGTTCATAAAACTGTTTTCTGACATTATCTCAATGTCATTTTTTTTAAGGTTCCAACTATAGACTCCATATTACATTCATGGTTTTATTATTGTATCAGTAACTTTGGTGTTAAGCACAACTCTCCTAGTTATTATTGCATCAGTAACTTTGGTGTTATGCACAACTCTCCTAGGTGGCCTTTTTTCCCCTCACAACCTAACTTTGGACTAAGCTTTGCTGTCTGTAAAATCTAAGATCACAATCCAGGGTGGTATGGCCCTGGGCAAATGAATGCAAAAACAAAACATCTAGTGGGGAACAACGTAAAAATCAGTTAAGTAAACATTAACAGAATTCTTGGACGTGATGTCCACATTCCTTAAGATTCCTTTTATTTTATCAATACCGGTTCCCTTTTTTATGTGTGTCTAGTCAAATTTCCCCTTCCCTAAATCATTGCTCCTCACGGAAGCCAGTAGACCTCCCAGGTATCTCTCATGTGGGAAAATTGAGGTCTGTGTTCACCTGTCTTCGCTGCTCCATTCTACAAAATATGAGCTCACCCTCCACAGTTGTCAAGAGCTTTTGAAGTTTCCTTCATGTATCCTGTCATGCTATTTAATCTTTTTCCATGTAATTTTCCTTACATAAACTACATTGTTTGGCCCGTAAAACTGTCCAAAACACAAAGGAATGCCTTTAACAAATGTTAAAGATCCTTAATTTTATCACATAGAACCTTCTCCAAGTTATTCTAAGGTTTACAAACTTAAAAATTGAGGTGGGAATTTGCACCTGCTGCAGTGTCTAACTTCTACACCTGGCATATGCATTTAAAGGTATTCCTTTCTTCTTCAAACCAGAGATTTGTATATTCCACAAATAATTTCTGAACCTGTTGCCTCACTTATTTTTGATGAAAAAAAAAAAATGAGTTACCAAACCCTGTGCAGAAAACATCTTAGAGTTAAAAAGGAAACAGATTGTAATTTAAGGTGGCATTTACATGGACAAGATGGGCAATTAAAAGCAAAACATTTCTGATTCATGGCTTGATCATCTTGGCAAAGGGCTAAGAAAATGCAAACAATTGGAGATTAGATATTATCTAAAAGTTTTTCTAGATCTGAGTGCTAGGGCAGAGTTAAAACCCCATAAACCTATGTAAAGCTACTCGCTTTCTTCTAAAAAGGAATGTGTGTGTGTGTCTGTGTATGTGTGTGTGTGTGTCTGTGTGTGTGTGTGTGTGTATTTTAAATGAATTGCTTTTAGCTCCTGTAAACAAAGTGAAAAGGTCACTTAAAAAATTTTGTTCTGCATTATGTCAATAACTACAAATCCCACCCATGAAAACGGAGGCTGCCTAATTTAACATTGTGTTGTAGGTAGTTGATATCTGGAACGTTCCCCCAAAGCAGTCATCGTGGTGAACAGGAAAATGGAAAAAATTATAAATTTAGAGTCCAGATTGACGTGGGTTCATATTCCATAGAATTAACTGTATTCTGCTTTCTCTCTTAAAACCTCATTATTCTCATTTTAAAAATGAAAATAAAGATCATTATCCTGAAGAATTAGAGTGCTTAGGACAAAGGACACACTGAGTAAGTGCTATTTTCTTTCTGCCAACCTTTCTTAGGTCCCCTCTCACCATGATACCTTTCTCTCACAACTGGCTTATCTGTTATTCTGTCACATGACGACATGAGAAAGCAGCAGCATGAACTATGAGGTAACTGAGGGAACACAAGAATTAGAAAAAGGAAACTACCCCTCTTCTCCCTAGGCTTGGGGGTCAACTGAAAGAAACCTAGAACCAGGACCATCCTGCAGAACCTACCTCAGGTAGCCATTCAGAGACAGCCAAGGCCACAAGACTATGCTGTGACTCCTGAAGGTATTGCTGAAGCGGGAACAGGAGAGATTCAGTTACATTCCCAGTGAGCCTATGACTCACAATTGTAATCCAAGTCATTCTCTTTCCTTATGAAATAGATACCATTTTACATGTGAAAATGTTTACAAATCATAAATTCCAATAGAAATTTAAGATATTGTAATACTGCTTTAGGATGAGGAGAACTTTTGGAACTCTCTTCAAATAGGAGATCATAAAGAGTCTTTGGCACTAGAACTGTCTTGACAGTTTTCTTGAGTGATTTCATCCATTCTAATAGCTTTGGGTCAAAAGCAGGCCTTCAATACAGGTTTGTTGGATGAAAGGTGTCCAATGGGATTTTTTTCATAATTTAAATTATGATATATTTTGGCTCAATGAATTTGACCATGAATTTTCATTTCCAAAAAGAAAGTGAGAACACTAGAAGAAACATACTTCAGAATGATAATTTTGATAGATTTTTTTTCATCTTATTACTATGGTTGTATTAAACTTTTGAAAAAAACATATAAAGCAGAAATATTTGAAGGAATGGATAATAAGTTTGGACTTCTGAAATGTGGTTCACACCTATCTCATTTCCATAATCCTGGCATAATATATAAAGGGATTTTCAATGAAAGAAAGTAAATTCAATGTGTATCAATTATTCATACATTCCAAATGGCAGTGAAACCAGCAAATGTATTCAATGAGTGGTCTCTATTCCCACAAAAGGAGAAAGTACATAATGGATGGAAAACTAAATAACTCACTTTTCAATACTCACTTACAACAGCTTAATATAAGAAAGCTTATATATAGATAAAAATTCCAAAGTATTTGTTGAACTTGCTGACCAAACTACCAAATGTACAGATGAGCTTCTCCAGCTATGAAAGGGCTATGCTTGAACTCCATTTCACAGTTGCTGATTTTCACAGCCTTTAGGCGAACACAGTTCAAGTCAGTTACTATGCTTGAAGAGATCCATTTCAGAAACTTACACAAGCAGAGAAGCTAGCAGACATTATCCTAAAATGCTATTGTGCTTACCACCTCAAATAAGAGTCACCTAATTTTTTAAACTTCCACGTAGTACACTGCTGGAATTTGCATAAGAGAAATTTCAAAACTTTATCATCTATAGGCTTAAAAACCCATTGACTTTTAATATTTTCAGGAATCTGGAGTTTGACCAACTTATTTCATTTTTCAGACCAATCTGTGAATAGAAAGGGATATGTTGTACTATATGCTTTGCAAAGGATAAAAGAAAGCAACTGGATTTTGTAATGAAGGCACGTATTTGTTTAACTGAGATGTGAAAAAAGCACAGACAAAACCAGAAAAAGTAAATGTCCCTTTAACTTATCAACACAAGTGACCAAACAGTTACCTTATCTATAATCATGTGTACAACAGCAAAATCTCCATGAAGTGAATTATTTCTATTAAAACTTTGGGAACAACTTTCTTCACAATAATTTGGATAAAATATTATTTTTGACATTCAGACATATTAGATATAAATATATAGACAATTCAACTTAGAGCAAACATTTGGGATTTAATGAACTGACAAAATTAATAGAAAAATTCCTGGATTCAGATCAGGGCATATAAAAAAATAGATGATATAAGTTAGGCAGAATTCCTAACTCAGTAGTTTCTTTTAAAATGTTGAATGAAATAAGCTTAATTCCTCCCTTGTCAAAAAAAGACAATACCAAAATGCAAGAAGAACACAAATGATACAATTATTGTGACACAAATCAACAAGTAGAGTGCCAGTAGTAACACTATTTGCAGGTCAAAGCCAGTTTGGGCTTTTATGTTCCAAGTTTGATTGCAGTTCTAAAAGAGAGATGGGTGAGATTGTTTTATTTAGATGAGATTTTTTTCTAGTACTGTTGCCCATATGGTATTATGATCATTTTAGGATTGGAATCCCCTCCCTTTTGCATGACTAACTTGAGTTTTATCCAGTAAAATTGAGCTCCACATTACACCTAGTAGTTATTATTACCTGACCCCTCTCACAGATGAGGGCATGTCTCCATTTTCTTTCTAATTGCATGGTCTATAGTATGTTACTATCCTCTTTATTTGTATGTCTCTCCACCTATGTAGTAAATTCATGAGAAGCAGAAACTACTAACAGAAACTGGTATATGGGTGGGTTCTGAATAACTATTTGCTAATTAGCCATGTGAAAACTGTCTTTATAGAAGTTAAGATTGGTAAAAAAGTGAATCTTCCCATGTTACCAAACTCTGCTTTACAACAATCTTTAATTGATGAATTTCGTTCGTTTCAGCCCATATTTTAAAATGTAGGTTATGTTAGGAAAAACCAAGCCTCTCGGTTTTTTAAAAGAGGACACCAAAGTCTAAAGCCATTAATTTTGTCAATTGCTAAATTCTAAATAATTGAGCAAAACTGCATCAGATTTTAATTAAAGAATTATATTTTTAGTATTATAAAAATATATCACAAAGCAAACATATATATCTTAAAACGAGAAACAGAAAAGGAGAGACTTTAGTCATAAAAAATAAGCTATTCTAATTCTTTCTGATGTTATACTTACCTGAAGTTTGAAAACCTAACTTTGAACCAAGGGGGTTTTCAGTCGTTTGAAGGCACCTGATGATTTTTTTTTTTCTTTTTAGGAATGTTGTTTGGCTACTAATCAGGATAATCTTAATCTAATGCTTAGTTAGTTTGTTCTATTCCTTGCGACTCCACCATCAGTAAGGCGCCATCACAAGGTCACCTCGCTTGTCAGGGCTCAACAGAGGAATGAGCCTGGGCACTTAACTGCTTTCTCCCTTGCTGGAATTGGCAGCTATTATTAAGAGTTAGCAGCACAATGGGGTAGCGGATTTGTCTTAACTTTGGCACATATGCTGCACATGAACAAAGAACTTTGATCTTCAAACCTGCCAAGCTGACATCTTGCGCAAGCATAATGTTCTCTCAAAATTTAAATACAAAAACCAAAAAACCATTCCATCTGGGATTACACTCATATAATTTCTATATATTGCTGGTTTCAAAAGACTGAATTCTTTACCATACTATTTCAGTCATTTTAAAAATAAAAAAGATGAAGTCTTGGGATGGTTGACCCACATAGCAGCTCAGCTGGACAATGATAATGCTTCTGAATTTTAACTAGAAAGTATCCAGGCTTTGCAAAGCCACAAACTTTCCATTCAGGGTGTAAGAAAAAGGGAATTCTGCTAGTGAGATCTTTAGCTAGTTAAAGACAGCTGAATATTAGATAGTAGTTTCCACACAGATTTTGTTTGTTTGAGGTTCAATTTGAAGCAGAGAATCTGTAACTCTAATTTTTCATACTCTGTGACAAATGTCTACACTTGTTCACTGGGTTAAAAAGGATGCACAGTTTGGGGGGGCGAAGAAGAAAAAAGAAAGAAAAGCCATCATCACATTCAGAAAACTTAGAGTCCACATCTTAGTAATGATGGAAGTGTTCATTTCTACACATGCATATAGCATGTGTCTATAAAGATATGTAAAGACCATTAGTCAATATGTAACTATAATCATTTCATGCCTGATCTCTCCAGGCAACCCTGAAATTAAATGGCTTACATATCAAGAAGAGGTGGTGTGGAATGAAAGTGAGGAGGGGAAATAACACTGGAATAATTCCAGGACTAATAGTCTAAAGATCATGGTTCCAGTCCCAGCCCGGCTAACAATTAATTGGATTTTGGTCTTAGACTTTAAAAAAAAAATCTTCTAGATCTCTTTTCTCACAGGTAAAATGAGGATAATCTATTATACTATAATTTGGTGCTCAAAGAAGTGTGAGAGAGGTATTTCTGTCTATTCCAAGAACCAGTGAAAGTTAAAGTGGGTAGAAGTGCCCTAGAGTAAATATACTTGCCTAAGTATAAACGAACACTGACTCTTGTCTTTTTCTCGCTAGATAGTTGGACAAGTCATTTAGAACTCTGTGCACCAGCAAAATAAGTATAATAACAATGTATAATTCATAATTGTTTTTAAAGTTTAAATGAGAGAATGAGTGTAAAAAAAACAAGGTGCCTAACTAATAGGAAAAGTTAAATAAATCTTAACAGCTATAGTAATAATTATAGTAGATAAAGGCATAGTAGTAGCAACACCAATACTCCAAAGACAGTCACATTAAGGGGAGAACGTCTTGAAGGTTAACAAAACTTAACCAGAAACTGATTGAAGACAGGGACATAATTTTAAAAAACAGATGAAAACCCTAAGCAGGATTATTTAGCAATAGAAATATAGATACAGAAGAGCCATTGAGAAAGCATAAGTATGATTTGAACACCATCAGTGAGGGAGAGTAAGTGTCAGATGAATATGGGTCCAGTGGATGACTACATTCCTATGAAAGAGATTGTCATATCAAGTTTTGTCCCCTGATAATATTAAATATTCAAAGAAGTGTTAAATAGTATCTCTTCTTATTCTGGTTTGAAAATACCCCAACAATTGTCTGATAATTTTTAATTTTATATATTTTCCTATCCACAGAAAATGTAACAATCTGACCATGAGTCAACAATCTAATATCCTGAATTTCTACTACAGTCTCTGTGAGCTATGACAGCAAGTCAGTACCTAAGTTAGATCAAGACTTCAATATCAAAAAGGTAGAACGAGTTAATGAGCCATAAAGTCAGACTCTGAGTTATAATGAATTCATTGAAACACTGCTTTAAAAACGTTCTTAGCATTTGACCTCTTTTTTGACACCAAAACTTTTTAAAATTTTATATTTTGATTTCCTAATACAATTCAAACATTATGCAATTAATTAGCCTATTATCAAATTATCACTCTAATATAGAAATATAAATATAGTAAATCTCTGTTCTATATTACCTATTAATTTAGCAAAAATAAATCCATATATTATCCCATACTAAATGATAGGGATCAAACAACAAACCTATATTGTTTAGACAATTATGTAGGAGAATACAAATACTCTGTCAAATTTTTTTTTCAAATGTGAAAAGAACCTTACTAATGGCGAAAAGGCAGAAAAATGTATGGTCTATTGTAAATACAATTATGTGAAAAAAATTAAATAATATACTATGCATATAAAAATGACTGAATTGAAGTCTCACAACATGGTGTATTGAAATAATACAGACTCCTGCCTCATTTCAAACACTTCAAAATGACAATTAAGCAAAGCTAAAGAAAGAACATAGCTGACTTTGAAAGGTAGAAAAATCCCCAAGTCCTAAAAACTTGAAAGAGATCTATAATGACAGATGAGGAAAATATGATATCTAAAATGAACCCAACATGTAAAGATCAGGGTTGTATTACAAAGGCAGGGACAGAGGACATGGTCCTACTTCCAGAAAAACCACAGAGTTACAATTCTAATTCCTGAATGAAATTTGAACCCTGGGAATTCTTCCTACTTGATGAAAACGGAATTTGAGAAATTGTACACTCAGGCCCAGAAAAGTCCTCCCAAACAAGTAAGTTTCTATGACTAATTAGGATTCTTTTTTTTTTTTTTAAAGTATCTTCACAGACACTGAAGTCTCAAAACTATCCTCTACATGTATAGATGTCAAGTTTACACTATTCTGAAACTGCAAAAATGTCCCCCAAATTACATTTAAATTGATACCTGATTAATTAAGTCTTCGATGTAAACTAAAAATTATTCTGAAAACTTGTTTCCACAAGCTAGAGCTAATAGAACACACACAGGGAAAAGAGGACAACAACAAATAAAGTAAAATAAACTCTTAAAATATATTTCCATCATAAGAGTGAGACAGGAGATAAACAGAAAACCTTGTATCCAAAACTTGTGAAATAAAGCAATCTTAGATGTCCAAGAAATAAGTAGTTTAAAATTATTTAAGGTATAAAGGAAAGAATAGAATCTTATAAGCAAAAAAATACTAAGAAAATGAATAGGAAGGTTTTTAAATGAAAATCAAACTTAAAGAAATTAGAGATATGATTATTAACACAACTAAGAGCTTGTTGAAACAGTTTAACATTAAATGAAGGTGAATTCATTTGTAATGTAAGAGTTTAACATTAAATGAAGGTGGATTCATCATCATGTAAACTAGACGCTAGATGCGATATAATATCTAGGAAGCAAAAAAGAAAGATAGATAAAGGCAAACAATACAAAGGAAAAACCATCAAGGCTAAAATGAGAAGATCCAATTCACGTTGAATAAAAACCTCAATAGAAAAGAGTCTATTGGGATACAAAAATTTTCAAGAAATAATAGCTGATATCTTTTCAGAATTAGTGAAAGAAATGAATCCTTGGTTTAAATAAGAAAAAGGAATCTTGAACCCAATAAATAAATATAAATTCAAACCTACATAAATTCTGGAGAAAATGCAGGATCTTAAAAAAAAAAAAAAAGAGAATAATTTTTTAAAATATAAAATTTTACTGAGAAATAAGACTCAGTACTTACTAAGAAATTAAAATTTTATAAAATATAAGTATAAATTTTATAAAATATAAATATAATATAAACTTTTAATTCTCAGAAAAAATATAAAAAGACAATAGAACATATATTCAAAAAGCTAAGAAAAAATAATATTGGCCTAAAATTCTAAAGTTTCAATGAAATAGTTTCAAATATTAATGCAAAATAAAGGCATTTAAGAAAGAGATTGAGATAATTTACCACTCAGATTCTGTTGAAAGCTCAATAATATAAGCTCTTGATAAAAATAAATTAAATCTAGCACAAAGATACAAAAGTTAATAATAAGCAAAGCAATTGGTTATACATTTTTACATACTTTTAAAAAATTTTAGGTACATATATGAATTTAGGCTTTTAAATAAACTTTTTTTTTCCTCTTTTAATTTTTATTTTAAAATTGTGGGGTACAATTCAGGGTGAGGTATACAAATATTCATTGTGCAGGTATCCTTGTTGATGAGATGTGCCCACCCACCCCAGGCAGATATCCACCTCCCCTCTTCCACCCCATCCCCACAGTTTCCTGCTACTGTCAATCCTTTTCTTATAGTGTTACAGTACTTGTTCAAGGTTCAATTATGAGTGAGAACATGTGATACTCAGCTCTTTGTTTCTGTGAGAGATCACTTAGTATTATAAACTCTAATTCCATTCAGGTTGCTGCGAAGTTCAAGATTTTGTTCTTTATGACTGCGTAATATTTCATTGAGTATAGGTACCACATTTTTTTTATACAATCCTCCTTTGAAGGGCAGCACAGTTGGTTCCAAGTTGTTGCTATTGTGAACAATGCTGTGATAAGCATACGTGTGCAGGTATCTTTTTTTTTTTTTGAGTTGGATGCTCACTCTGTCGCCCAGACTGGAGTGCAGTGGCCACTCCCAGTCACCGCAGCCTCGACCTGCTGGGCTCCGGCGATCCTTCCGCCTCAGCCTTCCAAGTAGCCGGAATTATAGGCATACGTTACTATACTCGGCTGATATTTTGATTTATTGTAGAGATGAGGTCTCGCTGCCCAGGTGGGTCTCGAACCCCTGGGCTCAGGCAAACCACTCACCTCAGCCTCCCAAAGGCGCAGGATTACAGGCTGAGCCACTGAGCCTGGCTCAGGTATCTTTTTTACAGAGTGATTTGAGTTCTTTCGGGTATATTCCCAGTAGGGGGATTGCAGGATCATATGGAAGGTCAATTTTTAGAACTTTTAGAAGTCATCACACTGATTTCCACAAAGGTTGTACTAGTTTACACTCCCACCAACAGTGTCAAAGTGTTCCCTTTTCACCACATCCTCTTCAGTATCTGTTATTTTTTGAGATATTGATGATGGCCATTCTGACTGGAGTTAGGTGGTATCTCAGTGTAGTTTTAATTTGCATCTCCTTGATGACTACTGAAGCTGAACATTTTTTCATGCATCTGTTGGCTGCTCGTATGTCTTCTTTTGAGAAGTGTCTATTCATATCTTTTGCCCACTTTGTAATGGGGCTGCTTGTTTTTTCCTTTTCAGCACGTTTGAGTTTCTTGTAGACGTCAGGTCTTTGTCAGACATGGAGTTGGCAAATATTTTTTTCCCAGTCTCTGGGCTGTCTCCCTCCTCTCTTGATGGTTTTTTTTGACTTTGCAGAAGCTTGTTAGTTTAATGAGGTCCCACTTGTCTATCTTATCTCTTATGGACTAGGCACTTTGAGTTTTGATCAGGAATTGGTTGTCAGTTCCAACTTCCACAAGAGTGTCTCCTGCATTTTCAATGGTTCTTACGGTTTGAGGTTTTACATTTAGGTCCGTGATCTGTTTATAGTTAATTTTTGTGTATGGGGATAGGTGGGGGTCCTGTTTCAATCTTTTGCATGTGGCATGTGGCCAGCCAGATTTCCCAGCACCATTTACTGAATAGATTCTCTTCTCCCCAGTAGTGGATGGTGGAGGCTTTGTCGAAGACGAGTTGGTTGAGAAATTGAGGATTTGCTTAAATAAACTCCTTTAGGTAAAATACAACTTTTAGATAGATTATCTAAATATATGTTTAAAATCACAATTACTCATTTAGAGAAGAGTAGAAATTACAATAAAACTCTAGACAACAATTTGAGAGTGATTTATTGATGTAAAAATTTAAATTCCTTTGAATTTTATGGACTAGATGGGGATAAACTGGTTAAATTTAAACATTATTAAGACAACAGGGGAAACAAAATTTAAGACCAATCATTAAATTAATGAAAATTGAATTAAATAACCTCCAAGCGAGAAAAATGTGTAAATATAGGTATCATTAATAATCTGGGCTGGACATGGTGACTCATGACTGTAATTTCAGCACTTTGGGAGGCCAAGGCAGAATTGCTTGAGCGCAGGAGTTCGAGACCAATATAGTGAGATCCTGTTTCTATTTTTTTTTAAATTAATTTAATGGAAGGAAGAACACTAGAAAAAAACAGGCAAGAAAACATGGTAAAAAGAAAGCCACAGGTTGAAGAAGTAAGGTAAAATATGACAACAATCACAGGAAATTTTATTAAAGTTCAACTATTAATTGAGGAACAGAGTCTCTGATTAAAAATAACAACAATGAAAATTCAGTTGGAATCTGGCTATAAAATTAGTCAGAATAGACTAGCCCGTGTTGTGATAACAAATTAACTCCACAATCATATGGCTTAAAAAAACTAATAGTTGATTCTCATTCCCATGAAGCTGAATCTATACTCACAGAAAAGCAACCTTAATTAATATTTTGTTCTTATGCAAATTGTTCCAGATCATGGAGAAAAATAAAACTACAACTCATTTTATGATACTACAAAAACTTTGGTATTAAAACTAGACGATGACAGACTCAGAAAGCAAAATGACTGATTAATTAAACCTGTAAGTACATATGCAAAAACACTAATTAAATGAATCAAGTGAATCCAATTATGAACATTTCATGATTGAGTGTAGTCAGTAATAAAGAATGTTTTAATTTAGAAAGTCTATTATTATAATCTTCTACTTTAAGCTATCCTAGGATTATATACTTATTTCTACAGAGAAAAACTACTTTATAAAATTAAGCTCTTAATTTTGATTAAAAAGTTGATAGCAAACTGGTAATATTAGGAAATTTTCTTAGATATTTGATCCAAACTTATAGTAAATATCATACTAAATGCTAATATTTGGATTCATTCCCTTTAAATCAGGAACAAAGCAAGGGTTTTAATTACCACTTCTGTTAAACATTGTATTGACTATATTAAGTAACCAAATTAAAAAAGAAGATTGAGAAATTTTAAAAATGGAAATAGTAAGGAGAAATTGCCTCTATTAACAAAAATATGAAGGTGCACTCAGAAAATCTAAGAGAATCTTCAAACAAAATTTAGATCTCATGAGAGAATTTAGTAAGTTTTCTGGATATAAAATAAATATAAATGCACAAAAATATTTTTATTCATCAGAAAGTATATTATTAGAAAGTATTTCATTTATCAGACTATAAAAATTAATTTTCAAGAAAAATAATGATTTTTAAAATTCAAAGACAAAAAAACAAGATCTGGACAAATGGGAAAAATACCACGTTCATGAATGGGAAGATTCAGCATTATTAAAAAAATGATCATTCTCCCTTAAATAATTTACATTTAATTAAATACCAATTGTTCCTCCACAGTACCTTTTTAAAGAGTTAGGAAAGTTGATTTTAAAATTAATGTGAAAAATAATGGGCAAGCAGAAGCCAACATGAATTTAAAGAATAATAAGAGGAAAATACAATCTATGTAATATTAAGCATTTTTATATAGCTAATCTAAGTATGTGTATATATTTTAATTTAATATATTAAAATACATTTTAATTAAGTGTGATTAAATATATATTTTAAAGTTTACAATACATAGTTTAAGTATATAGATTTAGTGTGTATAACTGAACGATTATTATTGTTTTCCTTTTAGAGACAGGGGTCTCATTCTGTTGCTTAGGCTGGAGTGAAGTAGCATGACTGTAGCTCATTGCAGCTTTGAACTCTTAGGTTCAAGGGATCCTTTTGCCTCAGCCTCTGGAGTGGCTGGGACTACAGGTGTGTGTCACTGCCCTTAAGTAATTTTTTCTTCTTCTTTCTTTTTTTTTTTTTTTTTTTTTCAGAAACAGAATATTGCTTTATTGCTTAGACTAACTTGAAACTCCTGGCTTCAAAGAATCCTCCTGCCTTGGCCTTCCAAAATGCTGGGAATTACAGGCATGAGCCAGCACATCAGGCCTATAATTGAATTTTTTAGTAACCTAGTTGTTTAAAAAAATGGCTCTGAAAGGTTATTAAATAATTAAGAATTAGTAGAGAAAAATGCGAAAAGACAAGTTATCAAAAAACCATCTCACAAATCTAACAGTTTAAATATGACAGAGCTAGCATTACAGATCTGTTGCAAAATGAGTGCTATTTGCATTAGGCTGAATGCAATTAGGAGCCAGAAAATACATAAAAATTTAAACATGAGAAGTTTGATATAAACACTTATTGACATGATGGAAGAGTAACCGTAAAAATGTAAAACGGTCTCTAAAGAGTATCCTTGAGCTGAGGAAATGTATCCAAAGAAAGGCAGCTAGGAATAAGAGTCCTTCTCCCAAAGTCTGGTGCTAGAAGGTGTGGTTGCAGCTTTCCCATGTCAAAGTCATCTTGGTTGCCCCTATCTGCCTCTGAATGGCTCAGGTCGGGGTGGAGCAGCTAGTGCAGAATTGAGCGCTGTAGGCACACACTCACATTACTGATCAAACATGCAGCAAGAGGAAGAAGCAGCAGAAGGAAACACACTAGAACACAGAAGAGAATTTCCCTTTCTATGGAAATATCCCTCAGAGACCGTTTCCTGACAAAGCTGAACATTGTGACAATCAAGGAGAAATGTTAAAGATTCTAGGCCATTATGACAGAGCAAATATTAAAGTGTGATTTGGGGGCTGAGAGGCAGCAAGTTGATCATTAGCAAATACTGAATATCCACAATTTGAAATAAATACATAATATAATATTCCATATATTAATACTAAATTTAATATTCAGAAATTGACTACTCAAGTGAAAAAATAATAAGATATCATAAACTATCTGAAAATTAATTCCACATGGTTTAAACACCTAAAATTTAATTTTAAACCTTGAAATTTTAAAGAGCACACAAACTTTTATAAATATTAAATAGAAAAATATTTTAAAAGACTTGCCTAACAAAAATTAAGATTTTGATAAATTTGAATATATTTAGCTTAAACCAGCCAAACTTTGTTTCAGAGTCTGCTTCTCATGAGACTACACCTCAAAATTAGCAACATTAATATACACATGCAAAAAACTCCCACAAGTATAATTTTGTGAATGAAAATTTTTGCAACATGTAAACAAAGTGTGGAAAGAAAGCTAAGCTATAGTTAGATAATTGTGGATAACTGATATGCATGCTAAAATTTTTCCTAATCTAATGTTTTGTTTATTTAAATATGCTCATTACTAGAATTTGGCAAGATAAAAGAGAGATTATAAACACAATTGGCTTAGGGAATAGAAGAATAAACATAAGCACATTAAACAATACGGTTTTGCCATATTAATTAGGAGAGAACTCATTAGTTAAATCAACTACTTTTTATTGAGAAATTTAGCTGCTTAATTAATCTTGTATAGTATAGAATACGTGCTTATTGTGTAAATTCTTTTTTGTTTTGCTCCAAGTTCCTTGTGAAAGAATATTAAAGAAGTATACCTATAAATTATTTTAAAACATTACTTAACTCATCTCCTTGCTCAAATGTTACTAAATCATTTCAAATGAGAAAAAAAGCAGCCTATAAAGGTTTCCAATGCCATTGATCGTCATATAGCATCTAATTCCACGTTCATTTTTCAAAGATGCATAGTATCTATGTTGATAGAATTAATGCCTTAATTCTGTCTCTGGAAATCTCTCTTGAAATCTGGATGGCAAATAAGTATAACATGAAGAGTTTTCTACTTCTACTTTTATTTGGATAAGTTGCAGGCACTAGGACTGGCAGGAGTTGGGAGTGTTCTGCAGAGGTTCAGAGATGTAATAGTCTAGAATAGCCCAGTAATGGCTGGGCGCAGCTGCCTAGAATACATACGCGCCTGGATGCCCTCCAAATCAAACCCACATTCCATCTCTCTGACTGGAGATATAATGTTGAACATCCTGAGGGCAAAAGGCAGATGAGTAAACAAGCGTGGACTTTGCTGATTAGGATGAATATGCTTTATTGTTATGGTTTTCGAGTCAATGGTAGAAAAGATACAATGCCTCCCTCTCTTTCTTACCACAGCCAATTTGATGGCACAGAAGGGAGTAAGGAAGGCTGGTCAACAAATCTGACTGGAGTACAAATCTGTGTTGGATATGATGAGTTCGGTGCTGCCTCTGTTGTAGGGAGGTACTCCCAAGTTAGGACTGCATCATACTGGCAATGTCTCTTGTGAACCTCCTTCTGTAATGTCAGAAGCACCAGAGGTGTGCAAAGAAGTCACTAGCTGAGGCTTGTAGGCTACTGAGCAGCTGCAGTCAGTGTGTAGAGGAGAGACAGAGAACACCCATAAGGCAGGAAATCAGTAGGGCTGTTTTACTAGCTACAAAGAGTCACCTTTTGTTTTCTCCAACACTCATATCCTTTACTTACTGAACCATCATCGTGTTATTTTTACAGAGTCCTTTTTGTTACGGTTTATAGTAAAATTGTATTTGCACTTAAAGGTCTCAGGAGCTCTTGAGAAATAAAACTCATGACTATGCAACCTGGGACACTTCATATTTACACATTCATTTCTTCTCTTCTGGCTTGTATTCCCATTATACAAGTAATTCCAACTCATCGTTTAAATCAATTGAGAATCTCTGATGGTCGGTTTTATGTCATTTAACTGGACACAATTCCCAGATATTTGGTCAAACATTATTTTGGAAGTTTCTGTGAGGGTGTTTTTGTTGTATGAAATTAACACATAACTCCATGGACTTTGAATAAAGCAGACTACACTCCGTGATGTGGGTGTAGGTCTCCTCCAATCAGTTAAAAACTTTGAAAAGACAAAGGCTGACCTCCCCAAAGCAAGAAGAAATTCTGCCAATAGACTTCCTTTGGACTCAAAAGATAACACTTTCTGGGTCTTCAGTCTGCCAGCCTAACCTAAAGATTTTGGACTTACCAAGCTTTCACAAGTAATTCCACCAATTCTTAAAATCAATTCTCTCTCTCTCTCTCTCTCTCTCTCTCTCTCTCTCTCTCTCTCTCACACACACACACACACACACACACACACACACACACACTTGCCTCTGTTTCTCAGGAGAACCCTGCTGATAAATACAGAATCAAAAGTCAACATCAATTACCTTGAAATCAAATGTTTTCTATCACCAGCATCCTCTTCTATAGGATAAGAACACACATATGTCTCTATATAAAAACCCTGATTTTGTGGGCCAGCATCCCTGCACAATACCAGCAGATAGTACCTGAACAGATACAAAGATAAACACCACTTGATACCTTTACAACAATTATATTGATGACTTAAAATTCTTTATTTTTGCAGTTAAAAAAGTTCAAAAGGAAGGTTATAAAAATTTTCTCTCCATTAAACTTAACTTAATATAATTCTTTCAAGCTCCTAATCCTCTCAAGATTTTAAAAACGTATCTGGCTATTTTTAATATTATGAAACTATTTTTATTAAAATCAATTATCTATAAATTGCTCTAAGTCAATATTTCCTCTAGATTTGGGTGGTCTCTATCAATATGAGAGGTGGTCCATTTTCAAATCAGCTGATTTCTCCATAGTTGTCATAATATAATAAAATTAATGTCATGTATTGTAAAGTAACCTGGTTGATTAATTCAAGGTGATTCTGGGCTCCCAAAATAATTCATCAACACAGGATTTATTCCCATGTTCTTCTACATGTGTTGAAGACTGTTGCAATGAAGTAGCTATAAGAATAACCATTACTAAAAAATCAAGTTCAATGATATATACCAAAATATCAAAATTTTCCATTCTATAAACCATTTATTTCCTTTACTCAATACAAATGTCAGTCTGTTTTAATATAAGATATAATAGTGAGAATTATTGCTGCTTGTCAAGACTGTTCTGAAAAAAAAGAGAGAGAGAATATAGCTCTTAGCCTAGGGCATTGTGAAGGTAATTTTATGTATCAACTTGACTAGGTTCTATGGTGATCAATTGTCTGGTCAAACACTAGTCTAGATATTGCAGTAAAGGTATTTGTGGATGTCAATTAACATTTGCAGTCAGTTGACATTAGTAAGGCAAATTATACTCCATAATTTTGCTAGGCCTCATCCAATCGTTGACTGCAACATACATATTCTTCCTGAATTTCTTGCCTGTTGGCCTGCCCTCCTGATTTCAGATTCAAGATTGCAACCTCACTTTTATTTGAATTTCCAGCCTGCTAGCCTGCCCTAGGAATTTCAGATTCGTCAACCTCCACAATTGCATAATTGCATGAGCCAATTCCTTAAAATAAGTCTCTTTCTCTCTCACTCATATATATATATTTTCCCCCACTATATGTCTTTTATCAGCTCTTTTTCCCTAGAGAACTCTAATACAGGTATGTACAGTATAATGAACATTATAAAATCTCATATCCAACCTTTATATCAGTTTTAAATTTGGAAGACCCACATAAGCATTTTATTTGCTTTATTATTTTTTTGGCCAATGACTTCGAAGTATATGCTCTTTTACTTATCCTTATAACCTGCTCAGACCTGAAATAAATTAAATACTACTTTTTGGTCCATTCCTTAAGCAATTAGTGCCCTATTACTGGGAGATTCCCACTATTATTTATTGATTTATTCCAAAATAAGAATGTTTCAATTTACCGTTAGCTAAAATTGTCCTTTGAAGGTATTTGAAGGGCAAACAGTTGGACTCAAGGTTATTTTGTAGAAAATGCAAGGCCTAAATGTTAAAGATCCAGACATCATCTGTGTTTCACACTTAGACTAAAAAAGAGCCAAGATGTAAAACTGACAGTAATAGTTTGAAGAGAATTTCCTCACAACTCAACCTAAAATGTCTTTCTATCTATATCCATCTATTTCAAGTGGCTAAGAGCTGAATTAACTATTGTCTTTGTCAGTTCAGGATATTGTAACAAAGTTCCATGGTCTGGGAGGCTGATAAACAATCTATTTTTCACAGTTCTGGAGGCTGGAAGTTTAAGATCAGAGTGCCAGCACAGCTGGGTTCTGGTGAGGGCCCTTTTCCAAGCTATAGACGGTAGTCTTCTTGTTGCATCCTCCCATGGTGAGTATACAAGTCATACAAACAAGTAATTCTGGCTCCCATCAACATTTCCACAGTGTTTATTTTTCAGTGTTTTTTTAAACTGTGGCATCAGTGTTGTTATTGAATGACTTACTCATATAAATAAACTATACACTCTATATTGTACTGAACTTTTAGTAATTTAGATTATATAACTTCTAGGAAATGACATTTCAGAACTTCTAACTTACAGAACCTAAATAAAAGCTCTTTTCTCCTTCTTTGCCACTTAATGCAGAAAAAAGAAGTTAATTGTTTCTCTGCTACTCAACAATTGCTATGAAAAACATTGAGACAATGTGTTTAGTTATTATACACGCATTTAGGTTTAAAAAATAATTGAGCATCATGGGATTCTCAGCTTTAATCATGAAATTGGCTTTTGCCAAGACCTTACCTAATAACCCAGCAAAATTACCTGAGTTGATGAAAAACAACTCCTCTGGCAACAATTCTTAATCTTCCAAACCACAAGTTCGTAACCAGAAAAATCATAACCAGATTTTATCATAACCAGAAAATGTTTATCCTAAATAGTTTCACTAATACTCAGAACTCATTAACAAAGTCAAGTCAAATTCCTAGATTTTTGTTCTTTGCTAAGGATTCTTCTGATGTATGAAAGCTCATTTCAATTAATATTACACTGAATTCTATGCCTAATGTATACAACACTCACTAAAGGAGTACTGCTTGTCCATAAGAATTTATTTTAATTTTAATTTTTTTATTTTTTTCTCACAAGTTTTATAAAATAAAATTAAAGCAATCATAAACATTTATAATAATTATAGCTCTCTCTTTCCATGTACTTAGCTTTTATTTTTCAGGGAAAAAAAAAAGGAAAACTATTATTTTCTTCATACTTAATATATGTCTAGTACATTCAGCCATATTCTCTTTTTTGACCTTGCAATGACTCTTTTATAGGATCATCTGAAAAGTAAAGTAATTCACCTCCCTAGTGAGATACTATGCCAAGGTTCAAATCATCATCATGCACTATCCCAAGGGCTCCAGAAGGAAGACCAGATCAAGGTGAAAATAGAACGGAAAAGTATATAGTAGTCAAGTTTGACTTGACTCTTCATCCCTCATAGGACTCTGAGTCAAGGTTTGTACATCAGCACTAAACTTCCTGAGAAAGCAACCACCCCTACTGAGACAAAACTGCACGTGTCAAATGGGGTCCTCTAATGAGCAGCTACTGGCTACTGCCACAGTAACAATGTGTGCAGCCCGTATCCAGGACAGCCCAGACTGCTCACTCTGTCTGTAAGCTGGGTGAGTCAGGTGAAAGAGAGCTCAATACGGAAGAAAGTATTCAGGGATGGTAACCAAAGGAAGGGCCAGGTCTCCTGGGAAAACAAGGTCCAATTAGCAAAAAGTCACCTCAGTTTCCTTCCTGGAAGAGGAATGTGAACCCAGACACTGACAGATTTTAATTTTCTCAATATTCTTGAGTCTACAGGATCATTTTGATGTGGTTTTTTGCCACATTTACAGCACAGAACAGGTCAGCTTTCCTCTGTTCTCAGATTTTTTTTCCTACTTGGCAATTCAATTTCCTCCTGACTCAAATGTGCTTCCTCTCTTTGGGAAGGCACAGGATGCCACTGACTCAATACCAGAAGAATGTGTGCTTTGGGTTGTTTTGCCAACACAGGGCATGGGCTGAGTGAAAGAGGGAAGAAAAGGAAGAGGTGGGACTTGCACTGCTGGCTCAATTTCTATCTCCTTTACTTACAAGCTGCATAACCTTGGGCAAATCATGCTGGTGCCCATACTCTGCATTTGTAGAAAATGAGGGGAGGAGATGATAACCTCTTACCTGCAAAGCAGAATTGGCTGATAGAATGGGCTTCAGGAAGCTCCTTCCTAGTTAAAGTCCAAAATTATTAAAGTAGTATTATCTAATATAATAGATGCCTATTTTGTTCCAAGATCTTTGTTGATCATCTTGTAATATATAATCTCCATTTCTCATGAGGCCCTACATGATGGACATCACTACCCTTGCTTTTCAGAGAAAATCTCTTAGAAGAAGATTGAGTAAATTATAGTGGTGGAGATGAAGTTTTCAGTCCTTTGTCTCCATGACTTCCAACCTCGTGTTCTTTCCTTTGTGCCATGCTGCTCTCAGGTCTATGATGTATACTATGTGATCAATGTTCCCTGTAATTCTTTCAGGTTGAAAGTAGTCAACCATGTTTCATGAGCAACAGCCTTTGACGGCTGAGTATGCACGAGAGGAATTTCATGTTGCAATTAAAATTACAGCAAAATTAATCAGACACATATTTAATGATATGTATAACAGCTATTGTGCTACACATCATTAGGCAAAATGGTAAGCCATTCATATGAATGAAAATAATTATTTTTACACTGCTGAAGCAAGCATGACTGTAAGCAGACAGGAATTGAGATGAGATGGAAAAAATATTGGAATAAAAATAATCGTTCCATTTATTAAATGTATTATTAATCTCTGAGTCTTGTGCTAGGTGTTGTATGTGCATTCTCTCATTTAGGCCTCCTGATAACAATATGAGATAGATTATTGTTTTAACTACTGAGGAAACTGAGGCTCAAGAAGGTAGAAAAATTTCCAAGGTTGCCTATCCAGCTGTTGTAGGAATGAAATACCAATACAGGAAGTGTCACTTAAAGTTCTTGCTCTTATACACATGTGCCCCCCAGTTGCCTCTAAATGAAAAAAAAAAAAACACTCATTTACTCTTCTCTCTCATTTTTACCAAGTTTGTTTTTAATTTGATGTGCTGCTTTGCATTAAACTAAATTGGTATTAGAACACCAGTGTTTATTCTGCCTGAATTACTAGCTGCAATATATAGGTACTATGGACTGGATATTTGTGTCCTGAAAATTCATATCTTGAAGCCCTAAACCTCAATGTGTAGGTATTTTCAGGTAGGGTTCTTGGTAGGTAATTGGGTTTAGATTACTTCCTGAGAGTATGACCCTCATGATGGGATTAGTGACATTATGAGAAAAAGAAGAAATACAAGATCCTCACTCCCTGCCATATCACCACTCCCAAGCATGCACCAAGGAAAGGCCTTGTGAGGACACAGCGAGAAGGTGGCTGTCTACAATCTAGGAAGACAGCCCTCACCAAATCTGCGATTATCTTGTCCTTAAACTCCTTCCAGTCTTCGGAACTGTGAGAAATAAATGTCTGTTGTATAAGCCACTCAGTCTATGGATTTTGTTATAGTAGCCTGAGCTGACTAGTCAGTGGGTAACTTTTCAACCTCCTATTTCAAAAGCAGAAGTCCACTGGCATTTTGTCAAGAGGGGGAAAAAAAAGGAGAAAATGTATTAATTAGGATAGGCTAGCTTATGCTTAGGTAACAAATCAACCCCAAATTTCAGTGGCTTAGAGTGATAAATTGTTATGTGTCCATTGTGGGATTGAGGCTGAGAGGGCCATCTCTAAATGGAATAGTGTTGGTCATCTTGGCAGAGAAAAGAGAGGATTGCCTAATCTTAGTTCTTTCTTGATGTTACATGTCAGAGAAAATGAGGTTTGGGTCAGCCAGAAGCCCATTTGAGATCAGAGTCCCAGGAGTTTAGCAAGTGAAGGTGTTTCTAATTAAAATATAAATCTAGAAAGTTCCAAATAAAAACTTCACTAGCTTTGAAGTTGTTATTTGAAATTCTACTCTCTCTGACCTTAGAGGTCAATTCAGGAATCACTTAACTTTGCCCATTCTTTCTCCCGTCTACACCTTTTCACTACTACTGCCTAGAATGCTGAGACTATGCAGGCAGCATGTTGAGAAATCCCTGTGAACTGTATTATAGTGTTCTAGGTATCCTCGCAGATACTAAGAGCATTGGTTTACACAAAATATATATGATTCCCTTGGTGGTGGAGATTTGTAGAAACTTCTTGCTCCCCAGGATATGCCCAATGTCTGGCTTATGTCCAATATGGTAAGACAGAAAGCTAAATGGTGCATAGTAGGAATAAATATTGACCTGATCAGCTGGTTGCATTCCCTGATATGAATAATAAGTACCAAGGGGTTCTGATTCATATGACAATAAGTCACTAGAGAAATAGAATACTTGCCAAAAAAAATAAGCAGCAGTGACTAACTTCCTTTCTTGTCCTTCAGTTAGCAATACGATAGATAACATATGAACTGAATGTTTCATGGTCCACAGGAGGTGGGACTGAGCCAGGGATTCAAAGGCCCAGAGTGTCTACCTCCATTAGCTGATGTGACATTTCTGGACCTCAATTTCTGAATGTAAGTAATGAGAATGAATGTGATATAGCTGAGGTCTTCAGGAATTATAACAGCATTGTTTCTTCTCAGGCTTAAGTTACATTGCAAAGGCAGTTTTGGCAGGTGAAAGCTTCCAGGAAAAGGATGGAGAAGAAGGAGAAAAAAAATACCCATGTTTCCACTCATGGTATAGAATGTCAGGTTTGTGTGAGAAAATAATGAAGATGGTTTTATCTTAGGACAACTCAATTGTAGAGGCATCACTGCTGGGTTAAGATGCTTTAAATTTCCCTAGGGAGCTGGGACAGATGGACAATTTTGGCCTCAACTTCCTTCATTTCTTCTTTTGATGCATTTAATTTTGTCCAGAAAGAATGATTTAAGACTATAGTTAGAGACTGAGGCAGAATCACCAAAGGCAACTGGGAACAGACTCTTCCAGCATTAGTAAGGTTTTGCCACTCTAGTCCTGAACTAGGGAGCCTTTTCTGCTTGAGCCTAGAAGTTTACCATCAGTTGGCCCCTCTCCCTTTGCCTTTTCTACTAGTTTTATTCTAAGTTCCTTCCTTTTCTTGTATCTCTGCCTCCAAATTGCCAATACAAAACTCTTTCTGACAATTATTTGTGCCTTCCATCTTAACACCATTCTGAAACCAACTGTGGAGTGACTGCCCTAACTTCCTGCTGGCTAGCTCAAAAGATTAGTTCTGCTATTTCTCCTCACCATAATTTTTTGCATGCTCAGAAGACCTGGAACCATGGTGTTAAGTGAAAATGGGAGCAGTTGGGCAAATTGTTCAAGGACTAACAGTGTTCGTGTGTATAGGAAGACAGATGGAAGGAGAGCTTCCTGGAAAGCTTATAAGTGGTGGGGCAAGGAGTAAGGTTACTGAAATGAGTTACAGATTTGGAGCTGGGAGACATGGTTTCATTGTCTATCATGTAATAACTCGCTTAGCTTATACAAGATGTTTGCCATCTGAATTGCTATTTCTTCATTAGCAAAATGAAGATTAAAAATCCTACTTCTTAGAGTTGTCAAAAAGATTTTAAAATATGGTTAATTTGAAAGTATTATCTATGGTAAAATATTACTATAGTTACTATTATCAAGTATTCATTTTATCACCTAACACATTAAATGAACAGAATATGAAAATTTGAAGGTTGTAGACACTGAAAGTTTAACATTACCCAAAAAAGGTAGGAATTTTTTCTAAGAAAAATGTACACATTATAAAATGTAGTACATAATTTCAGGGACACCACAAATGCTTTGAAATTCAGCTGTGAATTTCCAGAATTAAAAGGGGAAAAAAAAGGGAAATGCCTAAAGATATGAAGAGCTTACCTTTAAGAAGAGTCTGGAAACTTTTTTTAAAAAGTACTATGATTGTATTAATATTTGTTTCATAGGTAACATGGACTATTTATTGCTTTTTTCTAAATATTAGTATTCAGAAATCCCCAGCAAAATAAAAGGTAACTGAGTCAGAGTGCGGCTAAAGGAAGAATAGGAATAGCTTTGATTCTTTCATTTGTTTCTGTGGAACCTGTTTGGAAAACCATGTTGGCAGAAGCATAGCACTTTTGCAGATACTCTTATCAATTAAAATATGCATATGAAAGTATAGAAAAAGAGAGACAATTAAGATGATATATAATATAAATGTATGTGCACATATGAGGGGGGACCAAAAAATGGAATTTATTTATAAAAAAATGATGTATTTATTCTCACATGTCTAAACTTCAGTCACCTTCAAAGTACTCTCTGTTTGATACAATACACCTCAAGACGCTTTTTTCACTGCTCAAAAAAGTTTTTGAACTCATCAATTTTGATGTCTTTTAGTGCTTGGGATCAGAGCCCCAGGAGCTTTTTATTTCACCTCTTGCTCACGGGCAAAACATTCCCCTTTGAGAACTTTTTCATCCAGGGTAACAAAAAAATGTCACTGGGGCAAGATTGGGTAAATAGGGAAGGGATATGGGGGTCATGCAGTTTTCAGTCAAAAACTGCTGACCACTCAGAGTGGTGTGGGCAGATGCATTTACTTGGGAATTCTAAGTTCAACTTTTTACTAAAATGCTTTTACTAAAATTCTAAGTGTACTACAAGGGTTCTGCCCTCCAAAAGATAATTCTATATTTTGGGGTCCTCCTCAATAATATGAACATATATGTATATGAATTTAGATGTATAAAATATCTAATTGTAAAACAAAAATATTTTAGTAAGACTGAATCTAGAACTCCCTAGTAAACTTAGAACCAGCACTTTGCTATATATCCCCTCCAGCTACTAAGGAAGCATAATCAAAGAGCCAGTAATCTCTTAACCTTTTTTCTTTTATTTTCATTTTCTAGGGACAGCCTGTTTTGTAAGTTTTTCACCATGCTGTTGGCTTTATGATACCAGAAAATATTTAATTCAATAAATATTCAGTGAGCATATACTATGCAAAAAATAGAAGGAGTAAGAGGAAAAGACTCATTCATGGGACATAAACATTTGAAAGAATTAATTGTACTTTGGGATGTCCACTATAACAAGAGTAAACATACTCTTGTTGTGTAGGAGAGGAGGTAATTAACAATACCTGAGAGGGATCAAGAGATGCTTTTTGAGAAGGTGACCAACAGCACAGATGTCTGTTCTCCAGACAGAGAAGATGGGAGGCAGGATCAGATTTTTTTCAGAAGGGAAAACCGTGTGCCAAACAACAGGGTTTTGGAGGCAGTAGATGAAGGAGAAACTTCTAACTTTGAGTTTTTCATCCTACAAGAAGATAATTCAATTACTACCTTATTACCTATCTTGCATGAGTAGTCACAGAAGAGCAGTTGCATTTTCTTTTAGCACCTCACCTTGACTCTAATTCTGTTCTAAACAGATTGAGGAGGACCTCTTTTCTTCTAACATATCTGACTTTTGGTCAGCCTGCTTGCTTCTATATGGAACATTTATGCAAGATTCGTAATAAATTTCCAGTGAATTTTCCAATTTACTCATTCATTCATTCAACAGATATCTATTAATTAACCACATTGCGCTGGTTTCTATCTATAAAGGTGATCTTTTCAAAGACATGTTTTTCTTCGAAGTTATTACACATCTCTTCTTTGGAATTTCAGGCCTTCCACATTCTTGGGAGGAAAAAAATCTCTAAACAAATTTCTCTAATCTGTTTCTTCTAGCTAAGATTGGCTATTTTTTTTTTGTTTCTCGGGTTCTCCAATTCTACATCAATTCTCCTGTCTAGAATACCTCTCTGCCATCTCATCTTCAGTCATATTTTGCTTAACAATGGGGATATGTTCTGAGAAATGCACTGTTAGGCAATTTCATTGTTGTGGGAAAATTGCAGATATGCTTAAACAAACCTAGATGGTATAGCCTATTACACACCTAGGCTATATGACATAGCCTGTGGCTCTTAGGCACAAGTTTGTACAGCATGTTATTGTACTGAACTGTAGGCAGTTGGAACAGAATGATAAGAACTTGTGAATCTAAACAGATCTAAACATAGGAAAAAATAGGGCATTGTAATGTTATAGGACAACTATCATATATGTGGTCTGTCATTGACTTAAATGTCATTATGGGGTGCAGGACCAAACCTGCACCAAGTTTTGCTTTTATCAAGTCTCATCTTTTCTTTCACCATGGAAATTTTTCCAGAAAAATCTAGCCCAAAACATTTTTCTTGTTTTTTCAAATCTACTGCCTTGAATCTCAGTTACTGCTCAAATATTTTTTCCTGATCTTTGTTACTAGATCTTAGTCATCTTTAAAAATAGAGCCATATCTTAACTCTTCTCACTAACTATTATGGTAGCCAACATAGTGCTTTGCACATTCTATGTCATAGCTAATAAATGGTTGGTTTGAAATTTAGGTTGAATCTCTCCATTCATAAAAACAGAAAATTTTTATAGCTTGTATAAACAACAAAATCTCCTCAGTTTAGATGAAAAGGATATGGAAGGTCGATGTCTATGTACAGAACTGTTTAACTGTTTATACCCACCTTCTTTTCAGTTACAAAAATTTCAAAAATAAGATCCAAAGTTTTGAGCCTGAAACCATTTGAATCTTATTTCTACTGCAGAATTATAGTTTTACCAGACCCTATTTTCAATTTCTAGACTTTAGCACATTAGCAACATACATTAATGTATCTCCAGAATTACATTGTCCCCTCTACTTTTTGTGGAAGTGTTATTTGAGCTATTTGAAAATCAGCAAAGAAGTTCTTACTGTTATGTTTTTCTACCTGCTGTGGGAAGAATTGGCACCTAAGGCTATGTCTATATTATTTATACCACTTTGATAGATTAAATCTTAACTGTACCATAGAGCTTTTAAAGACATGTCTGTAAACGTTTAAAGATTACACAGGTGTTCACTCTGACTGCAAACACTGAAAACAAAGACTCCTTTTTGTGGGTGGAAAACAAAATTGAAATGTAACTGTCCTGCAAGCCATAGTTTCTGCTTAAAACAGATCCTTGACTGGACACGTCAGATCAATTTGTTACTCTTGACACATTTTTGGAGTTCAATAAAGAATCCTACATCAATAGAAACATTTTTGTGATCCTTTACTTCTAAAGTTAATCTCTCTGATGGTGACATTTCATAAAGGAACTGTAATGTTGGTATTCTACCAATGTGACAATATCCTAAAGAACTTTTATCCTGAAAGTTCCCCAAGCTCTAAAGTATTCTTAAAACTATTTCATCCTTTTCTCTGTGCTGTTACCAACTCTATGGTGAAATTTTGATGTATTACCAAAAGACAAGAACTTTATTTTTGGAAGGTATTATGTTTGCAGGACCCCTGATGATTAAAAAAAAATTATAACTGGAATATCTGATTTTATTTTCTGAAATTCAGGACTTAACAGAGTTCTTTTTTAAGAAGGTGATAAATTTGATGAGTTTTTCCTGGAAATAATTATAATTACCTTTGATTCAGTGAAAGATAATATATTCTCAGCTATTGAAGGTCCACATCAGTGCATATCATTTATTTACTTATTTACAGGAGCTTGATATAAGTAATTGAAATGTTTAACAAATAATAATGAAAAGTATGATGATAATTATAAGGTATGAGAATTGCAATCATGTTTTTCTCAATAAATTAATTATAAGTTATATGCAATGCAGATGTCATAGTTTCTAAGTATAAATCTAGTAACTTATTGAATTCAACTTTTTATTTTTCTTTGACCCTCTGTTTCTCTATTCTTCTTTTTTTGTTTGTTTGTTTTTCCTAGATATTACTCTAAACATTTTCCACCCTGGAGTAAGGGAAATAAGATCCCTCTTAGAAATGCTGAATTTAGAAGGTAGGGACAAAAGACACACATAAATGAGAAAAATGGTTTGAAGTAATTGCTAATGCATTCTTGGGCCATGCTATATTTAATTCACATTCCTCTATTTATCAAAGCATCATAGTCAAGTCCTATAAATCATGCAATCAGAGGTGTCTAACATAATGGATAATATTTTACTATATCATTAGTGATCAAAAGATCATCAAATCCATAGTCAGAAAAATAAACAAGGCTTAACATGGGCTCTCTTAATTCCCACTCTACTCCAGAATTGTGACCCAATCTGGGCTTGAGAGGATACTGTGCTTTCTACCCCAGATCAAGAGATTTTATAACATTAACCTCATTAGTTTTGTTTTCCTTTTTTTTCCTATCTAGTAACATAGATTGCCAAAAGCCCAAGCCATGCTGACAAATAGAGAAACTATATGTAGCTGTTAATATTTAAATTAACATTAGATGAAAGCTAAAAATTCAGTTTCTCGATTACACCAGCCAGATATCGAGTGTTCAATAGCCTACAAATGATTAACAACTACTATGGAGCAGTAGTCCCCAACCTTTTTGGCATCAGGGACCGGTTTCCTGGAAGACACTTTTT
Organism: Carlito syrichta; assembly: GCF_000164805.1. NCBI lineage: Eukaryota > Metazoa > Chordata > Mammalia > Primates > Tarsiidae > Carlito > Carlito syrichta. The sequence goes on from NW_007248880.1 coordinate 180,939, forward strand.
CCATGGACGCGGTTGTGGGGAGGGATCATCAGGCATTAGAGTAAGGAGTGCGCAACCTAGATCCCTCCCATGAGTCTAGTTCACAGTAGTGTTCGAGCTCTTATGAAAATCGAAAGCAGCTTTTGATCTGACAAGAAGTGGAGCTCTGCTCATCACTCCCCACCTGTTGTGGGTCTGGTTCCTAAGAGGCCACGGACTGATACCAGTCTAAGGCCCAGGAGTTGGGTATCCATGCTATAGAGGATAGCTCAGATGTAGACAATTTCATCATCACAGAAAGCAGAAACTAAAGCTATAAATTAAACAATATACTTTTAAATTTCTACTTGTCTAAAAATAAACAAATTGATGGTTTAAAATCTTATAAATCAAATAAAAACTAAGCATCGTGTATGACATACAGTTAAGCAAAGGAAAATATATGGTCTTAAGTGGAAATACCAGACAGATATATAAATGAATAGAGTTGAGAAAAATAAATGCAAATTAAATATTTAAAAAAGAAGAAAGAAAATAAATCTGAAATTAACAAATACAAAATAAATCTGCAATGGAGAAAAATCAGTTCTTTGAATATATTAGTAAAATTGATAATCAACTTGCATGAATAAGAAAGAAAAAAGGGTGACAACACAAATTGACAATATCAGAAATTAAAAATGGACATCAATAGAGTTCTTACAGACTTTTTAAAAAAAATTATGATCAAATTTATGCAAAAAACCCAATTTCAGTGACTAATAAATGTTATTAAATAACAAAACATCAAAATTAGCAGAAAGATAAATTATCAATCTGAATATTCTAACAAATAAATTGGATCAATTATTAAAAACTTACAAATAAAACCCCTAGCTTACATAATTTAACAGTAAATTCGTTCAAATTAAAAAACAATTCTCATATGGCTTATACATTTCTGATAACAGAAAAAGAAACATAGATACAAAAATATTTAATAAAATATTAACAAATATAATCCAGATGTATATAAAAAGAATAATTCATCATTTTCAGGCAGTTTCAATCTAATAATTCTAAATTGGCTTAATGTTTGAAAATCAAATCATATAAAGAAAAAAGGTAAAAAATTTCATTTTCATCTTAATAGATAAAGAAAATGTCTTTAATAAAATTTAACCCATATTCATGATAAAAATGCTGCTTAATATTTCTTGGTGTTCCTAGAAAGTGTAATAAGGCAAGAAAGAAAAGACAAAATAATGGAAAACAAAAAAATAATATTATTACAGAGAAACTGGAACTTTCATATTATTCTGGTTTGGAAAACTTTTTGGAAGTATCTACCAGTGCTGAATATATAAATACTATGCAACTCAACAATTTTGCCCCTGAATATATACCCAGCAGAAGTGTGTAACATAGATTCCCCAAATAACATTTATAAGAATGTTTATAGAGCACATTTTAAATAATGAAACCTGAAAATTTAACCACATGCTCATGAGTGCCTAGATATCACAACAATAAACTCTCATATAGCATATTAATATAATACTATAGAAATTCAAATAAATGGTATATCACATCAAGGAAATATTATATAACAATGAGAATAATCAAAAGGCAATTGCAAAGTAATATGAAAGAATCTCACAAACAATGTAAAATAAAAGAATACATATAAGGAAAATATATGCTGTACATATTGTATGATTGCAGATATATAAAGGTGAAAAACCTGCAAAATGAATCTATGATGTTAGAAGACAGTGTTTTACCATTGGAGAGCTAGTGAATGGATCATTTTAAAGGTTAGAACAGTAACTTCACGAAAGAGAAACCTTTTAGACACAACCTTAATCAAGTAATCAACATTTATAAAGCCATAATTGAGATAAAACTGCATTATAATGCCTCTTGTCCTTTAACTTACAAATTTGACATGACAGTTTCACTGAATACAGAATGCTGGTTGACATATTTTTTATACTTAAAAATTTTAGTTTGTCTTTTATTGCCATTGTTTTTGAAGAGCTATAAGCCACAATTCATATTTCTTTTTCTCTTTATATAAAGTATTGTTCACTGGTTGCTTTCAAGATAATCTAATTTACATTTGGTAATATGTTAAGTAAATAGTTTCTTGCAACTAAAAGTAAATATATGAAATCAGATTTCTAAAAATCTTATTAATTATGGCTTGCATATTTATATTAGATAAATATTTCAAAAATAATTCAGATGATCTCAAGTCATATACCTGAAAATCACGTATTCTGTGTGCTATATTTAAATTGTGAACATAAAAATATACTTTTTTGTAAGAATGGACAATGTGAATTGTTCATTGTGCAAATCTTATTTAGCCTTTATGCTTTTGTTTAAAACATTGAATTTCATCTGGCTGCACATAATCAAATTACAGATTCAATGTCTAGTTGGAATTGTAGGAAATTCAAATATATCAGGTAATAAGAGTACTATAAGTTTCTAGCATGTTGTTATGCTTAACATGAATGTTAAATATGTGTGCCATTGACAGACAGATATATAATGGTATTGCACAGGCGATGTAATACCTGTTGTGTTTCTGTCTATAACTTAAACTTCAAGCAGATGTAACTATTCTTGTTTTTAAAAAGGTTGATTTTGGATTTCTCTTTTTATTCTATTAATTTGTCCACCAAATATCACTACTCATGTAATTAATATAGTTTTATAGTAAGTCTTAAGACTAGGTAGTATAAATTCCACAACTTTGCTTTTCTCTAGAATCTAGATTCAGGTTTTCCATCTCCCTCAAAAACCTGATGATAAGCTTGATTAGTATTGTATTTCGTCTGTAGATTAGTTGGAAAAATTTTGCCATCTTTAACAATTCTGAGCCTTTCAATTCATGAATATGGTATATCTCTTTATTTACTTTTATATTTTATTTCATGTCTATTAACATTGTCTAATTATTTTTGCTCTACCAGTCTTGTAAATATTTTGTTAAATAATGTATGCCTAAATCTTTTGTGGTTTTCAATGCTATCATAAGATGGTATAATTTGTTAAGTTTTTAAGTGTTTGTGGTTAATATATTTTTTCAATTGAGTTTGAAAATTATGGCTTGTATTCTGTGACTTTCACTTACTACTTCTAGTACTTTTTTTAAAAACCAGGATTTTCTAAATTTGCTGTCTAAAATAAAATTTACTTCTTCCTTCCCAATCTTTGTATAATTTATCTCTGTCTCTTTCTCGCTCCCTCATCCCCTCTGCCCCCAATAAGTTCAGGAGTTAGCAAATTTGTTCCTAAAAGGTCAGATAGTAAATATTTTTTGCTAACAAGATATATGCTATCTGTTGTAGATATTCAGTTCTGCCATGGTATACAAAAGTAATCATAAATAACATTTAAGCCAACTAGTGTGACTGTGTTTCAAAAAAATTTTATTTACAAAAATAAGTGACTGGCCTACAAACTAAATTATGGCCTAGGATCTTCTGATTTATCTTTTTGATATATTGCTGGATTTGATTTCCTGATATTTAAAAATGTTTACATCTAATTTAACTTCATAGTGATATCAGATTCTAATTTTCTTTTCTTGTAAAGTTTTCACCTAGTTTTGGTACATGGCATGAGGCTGCTTTCATGAAATTAGACAGAAATTATTCACTTCTACTTTGGTAAAAATGAATGTGAGATATATATATATATCTTTACTTTTGATTGAATTCATCAATTAATGCCATCTAAGACTGGAATTTTCTTCATGGAAACTTTTTAAGTTACAACTTCAATTCCATTATTGAACATAAAGTCATGTATTTTTAATTATTTTGAGTCAGTTTGGCATTTTAAGGAGTATTCATTTGATATTCATCTAAGTATTATCCATTTTATCTAAGTATGTTTAACTTTTTACTCATGGATTAGCCTGATACATTCCTAACTTTTTTTTTAAGATTTATTTAGAGTATCCTTTAATCAAGTGTATTCTTGTTCTACCTTTCTGGTATAGTACACAATGTCTCAGTTCTCCAAAGACATCTCTGTATTCTACATGCTTTGTGTAGGCTCTGGGAATTGTTCAACTTACAGCTTCTTGATAGTTAATCATAGTTGACCTCATAAAGTTACCTGCATATGAACACATTATTATTCTACAACAGATTAAAGACAACCCCTGTGAGTATTTCAGGAATTTTTTTTCTAGTTTCTTGCTCTTTGGTATTCTGTCCTGCAAATTCAAACTGCCTCACCACAAGCCCTATCTCCCAAATTATGATCTCTTTTTTTTGACTCGCCCTATGCTGTATTTCAGAAAGTAACTCCAAGTCAGGAATGTCACAGAGCTCACCTCGCTTGTTTCCTTTCTCTTAGGTTTCACTGTTCTGTGTTGTCTGTTGTTGAATATCTGAAATCAATTGTTTTATATTTGGGTTACTATTCTAGTTGTCTATAGTAGTAGGACAAGACCTATGCTAGTCACTCCATCAAGGTAGAAATAGAAAGACTCTACACATTTCAATGTACATAATAGTGTTAATTCTTTATAAATTAGGATATTTTCAATTCCAGAAATATTATACATCTTTTTTTCAATTATTTACCCTTGTCTATGAAGTCACAAATCATATAGTTAAGTCTTCAACATTGTAGGCAGGTTTTTTTTGTTGTTGTTGTTTTTAACTACCACTTACAGCTATACTTGATATTTCTGGCTGATTGTTTCTTGATGGTATCTTTCAAATTTACTCACTTTATATTCCACTCCCACTTTAGTCTCATCTTGACCAACTGCTAAGATCTCCTAAGTGTTCTTGACTCACATCCCTTTCTTTTCACCCATATCACAAATAATTATAAAATCATAATTCTTCCACTTCTATTTCCATCATGGCACTGGCATATTTCCTCTGATCAACACTCTGAAGTGTTTTTGTGGCTTAGTTCAAATGTCATTTGTCTGTACCGTCACAGAAAGTATACACGTAGAATATAAAATATCAAACAGTACTGGTAGCCATTTATTTATACACTAGTTTATTCATCTAACACTTCCAATATACTAGTACTTAGTTATACAGCAGAGACTGAAAAATAACACTGTCTGGTAGGGGACTCAAACAAATAAATACAAAAGTTATGATAATGCAAAGATAAAAATAAGAGTGTTCAGAGTCAATTTTACCACTCTACACTAGAAATTCAGTGTAGATTAACAGCTATGCTTAATCTTCCAAAGTGAGTAGCACTGTGGAAGGCATTTCAGGCAAAGAAAACGGCATAGGAACAGGGACACAGTAGGGACATAAGCGTGATGAAAGTGGGAACTACAGAGAGTTTGTAAGTTGCGTGAGCATAGAGTAAAAGATAGAGGGTAATAGGAGATTTGGCTATAGTGTAGGCAGGGCAAATTCAAGGAAAAGATTGTTCACCATATTCCAGAGCTTGGATTTTAACAAGTTACTGAAGGAATTTTAATCAAGGGAATGACATGCTCAGATTTTTTTACTCTCAGTCTAGAAATGTTATTAAAGATAACACTAAAGATAGTGGAACAGGAATAGAAGCAGGAAAGTTGTTGAGTGAAAGTCCAGGCAAGTGATGGAAAAATCTGGATGACACTAGTTGTAATGAGGCTAGAGAGGGAAAAAAAGGATGGTAAGTTTAACATTATGTAGTAATTTATAGGAAATAGGAGGTTAAGGAATAACTAAGGTATCAAAGTTAACGTTTACTTTTCTGGATTGGGCAGCAGTTGGGTAGACATTTGTGTCATTTACATAAGACAGAGAACATAAAAGGAGGAGAAATTGAAGGGTGGTTTAAAAAAATTACGAGTTCAGGCTTGTATATCTAGAAATCTGAGGTACCCACGGGACATCCAATTGAAAAGGTCATATATATCATTAGATATGGCTCAGGAGCATATCGATAAAGACTTGAAAACCATCATCCCATAGAAAATAGCTCAGCCTGTAATCCCGTGCCTTTGGGAGGCTGAGGTGAGTGGATTGCCTGAGCCCGCGGGTTCGAGATCCGCCTGGGCAGGTGAGACTTCATCTCTACAATAAATCAAAAAATTAGCTGGGCGTGGTAGCGCGCGCCTGTAATTCCGGCTACTTGGAAGGCTGAGGTGGAAGGATCGCCGGAGCCCAGCAGGTCAAGGCTGCGGTGGCCAGGAGTGGGCACTGCACTCCAGTCTGGGCGACAGAGTGAGACTCCAGTTCAAAAAAAAAAAAAAGAAAAGAAAAAGAAAATAGCTGGAACTATGAGAAGGGGTAAAATACCCAAGAGAAAATATGTGAAGAGAAAGAGTAGAGTGTCAGCATTCAGAGCTAGGGCAAGGGCGTGCTTCAGCTGAAATAAAAATTACTTGGCTATCCAATATCACTCTTAGTTTTACTCTATGTTCTGAGGTAAGGGGCATAAAATATGTGCTTAATTAAGGTGATTATGTTGGCTTTATCCCATGATGTGGTAGATGGTTGACCTACTGAACACCTTGTAAACTCAGGGAGTTGGGGTGAACCTCTTATTGTTTCAATTTTCCAGGCAGTGTACTCTGTCTCCATCCCTAAACCTGCAAAATCCGTGTCTTAAATTCTTAGTGGTCACTTTAAAGCCAACTCTTGATTTAAGATAGAGTCAGGAAACACCCTACACTCCTCTCCCTTGAGATAGGTTGTGACTCAAAGCATGCTCTTTAAACCTTTTACCCTATTCCTCAGTCTCCTAACATTTTCTTTCTTTTGTAAAAGATTTTTCTCGACATGAGTGAGGGCTTTATGAGTTTATGAGTCATCTAATAGAGCTAACTGATTCTTGTCCTCTTTGGAACTGATTCTGTATCACATTTGTTGTGTGATATCTAATGTTTTTTGGTGACTAGATCAAAATCTCTTCTACAACAAGTACATATTTGTATCTTTCCAAAATAAGAGATCCTACATTCCTAAATGAGAGGGGTAGTGTCTTTTTATCTTTATGCTAAGGATTAAGAAAGCAGGGATATTCAAATGAACATCTAGTTGGAGAGAATGACATTCTAAAAATCGGGTACCCTGTTTGGTGGATTCAATGTCACCATTAAAGAAAAGCATATTTAATTAGTTGAGCAGAGATAGTGTCTCTCAAATTCTAAGAAATAATAAATTGTGTTAACAGAGAGATATTTTTTAATTCAATGACTTGAAGCTGCTGAAGGATGCCTACTGAAAATCTCATATTGCAGGGATTTATGAATGAACATTACAAAAAGGGACGTGAGCTCAGAGATGAAAAGGGTGACTGTAATCAGCATACTAAAATGAAGGCAATTCATTGCTATTCAAGGCATAATTCTAGAACTCACTTTTGAATATAGGTGTTTCACTATGAAAGAATGTTTTTACAGATAAGTAAATTTTAATTTTTCAAATAAAACCTCATATAGCTATCTGTATATCTTTAAATGAACATTTTGATAAAATATTGGCCTATGTCTTTGGAAATGATGGGCATTATTTGATGAATGAGTAAACAAATGTTAGTCTTAAATTCAATTTCTTTCCGAATTTCTTTACTACCCTGCACAATAACGCAACCCACTTTCAAAACTAAAATCTGGAATAGAGATATCTTATTCAAGAGACCGACATAGTTCATTTTTCATTCTGATGGATATCTCATTTATTAGGCACAGAATTCACTGTGCTCCAGTGCCAAGAATTACTAAGCAACAGAACATATGTAGGCGGATGTGATGTTTGCATTTTCACACAATATGACATTTTCACCAAGATCAGAAGTATATTATTGCTGAAAGGGAGACACAGTAATAGAACAAGAGGTAGTAATATTCTTTTCTTTTATAAAGGTACCATTCACAGAAGCAGCTCCATGATCTTAATAAATAACCCTCTGCTATAGAAAACAAGCAAATCCAGAGTGACATTTAAAACTCCCCACATTTAGTTCCTTCTAAATGCCAGGAAGGGAAACATACTGCTTGAAGCGTGTTTTTATGCCTTCTATAGTATAACACCTAGTATGGCGTGAATACAGGAATTGCCTATCAGCCTGAGCTGAATACTAACTGCTTTTACAGCATCAAAATTAGGAAATATTCTGGAGTGTTCTATTCAAGACATTTCCCTGGGGACCCTAAAACTTGGAAACTGTCTCTGATAGGCAGCTAATTCTGTTCCTATGCTGTCTCTATACTGAATACAAAAATCAAATATGAGGACAAGGTTGAATGTCTGAGTAAATATGACTATTTCTGGAAAAAAAAAAAGTTCCCTATGCCAAATAACATAGGAGCCAGCCCCATTCAAACTGATATGTGGTTTAAGGAAGTGACCAATTCAATGCCCTTTGTAGCCAACCTAAGATCTGCCCATTTTAGTTGTCCATCAACTTTCAGTACAATTCACAGACATTAAATGAATGAAGACATGTTTTTGGAGGAAAATCTCCCAAAGCTAAAGGACCATTCTGTAGGCATATCACTATGCTTTCATAAAACTCAATATTTTATGTATGTGAAAGTTCTGAATTTAATAGGTAAACACATTTTTAAAACAGCAAATATTTCTTCATCTCCTTGTCTAAATACCCTCAGCTGAGACCTTCCGTTGTTTATTTGATGGGTACCATTCAATTTCTAGATGAGAAGGCTTTTTCTGATAGTATTATTTCATAATAGATACAGCCACTAATTTATTTTATTTTTTTAAACAGAGAAAAAGGTTCTTAGAGAACTGGACTCCTTTTCTTTCTTCCCAGGGAAGAGATTCTACAAGGGCTTTCATAATTTGCTTAAAGATTTAAACAAGCTAGTTGTGTGTCTTAAGGAACTCCTCTCTTTGCATAACCTTCTGAGTAACTGCCCAAACTATTATTTACGGACAACTAGGAAAGCAATCCTTTTTCCTATGCAGGAAGACCTAAGGCTGATTACAGTCTTGCTAGATACCCCCTGTAAACTTGAATAAACCAGTGCCTTTCCCTACTGGACCTCTTGGTGATTTCTTTGGAATAGGTAAACATTATGCACAAACCCTCTCAAATTTGGGGTTACCACACTACACAGGTAAACTGGTGTGGTCCTGTGACTCTAAAAACTATTGTTTTGGGGGCCTTGACAAATAGGATTCAAGACAAAGTTTGCTGGGAGAAAAAATATATCATGATTGTCTTCTTCAAATGGGAGATGAGCAACTTTGGCATAAAGATTTGCACTGGGTCCTAGACTGAAGTTTACAAAAAGGAACAAGAAAATAAAAAGTAAGCTAAAACTATTGATAGATTTTTGAAAATGCAATGTATTTTCAAATCACAATAGTCTGTTAACACCAGCACTATGTGTAGATGGAAACTTCTACACAAATTGCAGGAATATGGTTGGGATCATCAATGGAAAGCTGAATTGTCTCTGACATTTGCTGGCATGCAGTTCTACGCACTGTTCACATGTACAGTGCTCTGTCCTCTAAATCGATTTCTCCATTGGGAGGAGTGGACCTACCAAAGGGTGTTTTATCTTTTCTAAATTTAAATGGACCTGAGAGTTTTATCATTTTTTTTAAAGTGTCCAATAAAAAAGAATTTGCTCTCCAGATTTTAAAGTAGTAAATTAAACAATTTTCAAATAAAAACTCTGAAGTTTTTATTTGTCTGAAGGAGTCTCAAGAGATCATCCTGTGAACAATACAAATGTATACGCGAACTACTCTCAGAAAGAAAAATACTTTTATTTTACTCTTAAATCTCCAGAGATGTTCAATAATAAAGGCTACTAACTCCCCTGAATAAAGAGTCTCTCAAGAAATGAGTAAATGAAAGGACATTTTTAGCAAAATCACCTGGATTGCTTATTTCTGGGCTTCATCCCAGATTTATTTTTTAAAAGTTTACAAAAATGAGTTCCAGGTGTCTGCATTTTTAACAAGCTTCTATTGTTATTTTCTGCACTCTACATTTTAGAAAACGTTGGGTGATAATTTGGAAACCAGAAATTAATGTTATCAGTTAACTATTGTAATCAGAATCTTGGTATTTTATATTCAACTGAACTCCCTATTATAGCCGCTTTTCTATTTATTTACCCGAGTGTCCCCTCTGTTGCTCATGTCTCCCATTTGAAGAAGAGAATCATGATATATTCCTTCTCCTCCCAGGAAACCCTACTTTTTTTGAATCCCATTGGTCAAGGCCCTGAGAACAATGATTTTTATAGTCGCAGGATCACATCAGTTTACCTGTGTAATGCAATAACACCAAATCTGAGAGGGATGTGCATAATGCTTATCTATTCCAAAGAAGACACCTGGAGGTCAAGCAGGGAAAGGTATTGATTTATTCAAGTTAACGGGAGACAACTACAGTGGCAGGTTGGTGAAGAATCCACACCTCAGGACAAATATAGCAAGTAGATTTATAGGCAAATAATTAGTCAAATTCCTATCTGGTGTTTACAATTACATCGATTAACAACGACAACATTACTTTCAGCTTTGCTTGGTCACTTGCATCCTATGACTCATTACTGGGAATATGCATTCCCTCCAGAGACCTGCCTTGGCCAGAGGCCACTCTCTGAGGGAAGTGGGGGAAACAATCCATGTCTGGACAATACCCCACACCTGCAACTTGTCAGAAATGCAAATTATGGGTCTCTCCGTAAAGCTTCCAAACCAGAAACTCTGGAGGTGGGGCATAGCGAGTTTTGCTTAAATTACCCTTCCAGGTGATTCTGATGTATTCTTATGTCTGGGAAGCACTGCTACAGAAGAACTCCTAAATTATTAGGAAAAAATATATTAATAGATATTAATTCCAGATATCAGCTCTCACAGATGCATTGTAATAGAATAGATGTCTTCTATGCTGACGCAAACACAGTAAAAGATTAGTATAAAAGAGTTCAGGGACCAAAGGTTACCATAGACAGGCTGGCTAAAACCACCGAATTTTTTTTTTTTTCCCACAACTCTAGAGACGGAGAAACCCAAGATCAAGGCAGGGGCAGATTGCACAGCTCCTTAAGGACCACTTCCTGATTCATAGAGGGTTGTCTTTTTGCTGTGTTCTCACATGGTGATGGGGGCCAGTAAACTCTTTGGGATCTGTTTAATAAGGGCATTTTCATGCCCTTGATGAGGGGTCTATTTTTATGAGGGCTCTATATTTTTTCCTAAAAATTTAGGAGTTCTTCTGTAGCGGTGCTTCCCAGATATCAGAGTACATCACCTTTCAAAGGCCCAACCACCTAAAACCATCACACTGGGGGTTGGGATTTCAGCATACAGACTTTTGAGGACACAAAATTTCAGCCTATTGCAGAGCCATTTCAAATTATAACTTTTAAGCAACAGTGACTCACTTTTTCTTGTGCTTTTAACCAAGGACTAGAGAAGCAGATATCAACCCTTGTATACACTGAAATTGAATTTATGGGGCTGGAGAGTTCCTCAGGTGATTCTAATATGTAATCCATCTTGATAACCACTGGACTTGGTTACTGAGTCTTAAATATTAGCCTGCATCAGAATCACCTGAAAGAATTGTTGCACTACAGCTTGCTGGACCCATCTCCAGAGTTTCTGAGTCAATAGGTCTAGAATGGCGCATAAAATTTGCATTTCCAAAATGTAGTTGGTCTGGGAATACTGTCTGAAAATTATTGTAGTGACCCCTTGTGTCATTTCTTTTTTTTTTTTTTTTTTTTAAGCAAAGCAGGATGTAGTGGGCCTATTGTCACAGGATTTGAGATGCAGTTGAGTTGATATTTAAGTTCATACATATGTTAGGTTCCTCATTCACTCCCTCAACAAATATTGTTGCATGTGCTTCATTACCTCCTCTATCTCTTTTTTCTTCTTTAGCCAGCCTTTCTATGAACAAAAGGAAATTCAGAAGAAAATTCAATTTTTTTTCTTTTTTTTTTTGAGTTGGAGTCTCACTCTGTCGCTCAGACTGGAGTGCAGTGGCCGCTCCCGGCCACCGCAGCCTCGACCTGCTGGCATCCGGCGATCCTTCCGCCTCAGCCTTCCAAGTAGCTGGAACTACAAGCGTGTGCTACCACGCCCGGCTAGTTTTATTTTTTTATTTATTGTAGAGATGAGGTCTTGCCAAGTTGCCCAGGCAGTCTTGAACCCGCGGGCTCTGGCAATCCACTCACCTCAGCTTCCCAAAGGCGTGGGATTACAGGCTGAGCCACCGAGCTCGGCGAAAATTCAATTTAATGTTATTATAACACCTCCACTTTCTCCAAGGTGACTTATCTAACACCTTCACTTTTAAAAGCAAAAGAGGTTCCAGGAAAGCAAAACAGGTAATACCAAGTACAAAATCCGTGCAGTCAAGAGGATTTGTTTTGCTCAGAGGGAAGCACTTGAAGTTCTTACTCTGAATCAAATTAGTCCTAATTTATTTCAGATTCTAACTGGATTGATAATCTGATTTTTCAGTTTGCAGCAGATTAAAATCAGAAAATTTCAGGGTGAGCAGCTGATAAAGGAAACAATAATTGAAAGCTAATAGTTTAAAAGACAAAAATAATGATAAAAAGCAAACAGAAGAATTTAAGAAGTATAGAACTTTAGTACGTTTACATTTAAATGCTCCTAAAAGTAACACTGGTTACTGGGAGTGGGGGGGGGATTGTACATTAGGGCAAAACTAAACAGTCAGACAGAAGTGCATTAAGATAGGAGCTGCTTACGACAAGGACTATAGTCACAACTCACTGGCTGCATTTACTATTGGTCAGGTACTGCTCTGGTGCTCTTCTATGAACTAACGTCATTTGATCCTCGTATTAGTCTCGAGGAAGAGTCATAGTTATCTTTATATATACTTTATAGATGAGGAAAACAAAACTGGAGGGACTAAGTAATTTGCCCAAGATCACATGGTTGAAAGGGCAAACAAGATAATTATTCTCCAGAGTTTCTGATTGACCACTCCCTATACCTGTCTTGTCATGGTAGCTTTACTATTAACTACTCTTGTTCTCCTGAATAAGACAGTAACCATGCATGGTATATATGTGTGTATGGGGTGGGGAGTAATGTTTTTCTATATATTTTTTAAAGATATGCATATGAAAGAAGACAATGATTGGTTGAAGAGGGTATCTCAAATGCAATTGGAAAATAATGTGGTCTATGTGAGACTGTTTCCTGTCAATAATTTGTCTTTATCTTATGATTATAGCAGTTCTATTCTTTAAAATGTATCCCACGAAAACAAAAATCATTTCCAGAAACTTTCTCAAGATTTTTTGTGTATTTTCAGAGCAATTGCAAAAATATATTTTAAAATTTGCTTTTTCTCAGCAGAGCCGTCTAGAGCCAAATAGATACATAGCCATTGTGACTGTCAGCCAACAGCATGCAGACTCCATAGGAAATAAAATAATCATCCAAAGAACACAGGCTTCTGTTTGTTGAATTAAAAGAACAGTTCTATTAGCTGTGTGACAGAAAGAATTAATAAACATTTGGTCTTGCTCTAACATTCAGCCAGTAGAAAGCCATGCTACAAAGCCTGCAGCATTTCTAACAATATATTTTTTAAACTTTTGTTTGGCAAATTAAATGTGAACATTCCAATCATCAGGATAAAATATTTCGGTTAGTTTTTGTTTTTCTTTTTAAGTACAATTAATTAGTAAGTTAAGAATACTGCTGACATTTTCTTAAATTTCCTGAAATATTCTCTAACACTAGATGATTTTCAGTGCACATGGAAAAGAAAAGTAATTTGTGGAGAAGTTGCTTTTATTTGAAGAATGTGGAATTCTTAAAGGATTAAAAAGAAAAACAAGGATTGGATTGGCTTAGTTTGACCTAAGATTCAGATTTCTCTGAAAGTCCCCAAATTCATCCATTCATGTTTGTTTATTTATCTCACTGTTCTAAATGAATGAAAATTTATCTCGCTGTTCCAAGTGAATAAAACTAACTTTTGAATGCGACAGCCTTAAATAATTGCTTAGTGTCCTTGATGTGAAAATAAACTCTTGACTTTTCTATTGAGAAGTGAGGGCAATGCTTAAAGAATTACATTAGTGAAAGTTTTTTCTGCTGTACGCCATAGTTAAAGCACTTTTGAAAGCTGAAAAAACAAACAAACAAAAATCAAAAACCTGAAGACACTTTCCTAAGAAAAAAATTGTGCTTGCTCTATATATTTTTTTTTCTTTTAGTGGTAGAATGATTTTCTCCTGGGCAAGAAAACTGCTTTTGCTTCTCATTCATTAACAGAATGACAACTGTACCTAATGTCCTCCTGGTCTACAAAGCATCTGGAGTTATACTAAGCCAATATCAAATCATATCCGCATTTTGGAAATTACACGGATTTGTAAACTGATACCACCTTAACTTCCAACTAAAGCCTTCTGGAAAGAAGCAATAGAGAAGAGGGTCTAATGTATATACTTACTCTCAGTTCTGAAATTGTATTTCATAAGAATAACAGGAAACCTACATATTTAAACTTCATTCGTTTAACTTCACTTTCCCTGAATTATACCCTTAAAAGCTCTGACTTTAAGTTTACCCAACATCTTTATTTTTAAAAGTATCACATGACAATCATTTCTGCATTTATTTTAAAACTAATGTAAAGAGATATATTCATTGTGTTATTCTCTGTGCTCTACATAAAATCAAGATGATACATTTATCTTTAAAATCAGTTCTTCATTGAGAAATTTATCTTTTTGCCACAGTTACTAGGAAACTCAGAGGCAAAACTAGTGCTCCATAATAGCAATTATATGAAACTTCACGGTGAGAATACTGATTTATTTCCTTCATATTGATTTAATTCTTGTTATTTACTTTTGGCATATGTCTTTAAGTTTTCCTAAAATTGTTTTTGCAAAGGGGTGCATATCTAAATCCAAAAATCAGCTTTTATCTTTTATGTAAAGTTACAGATAGGATATTATTTAAGAAAAATTTGGGGTCAAGTTTTCAGCTATTGTGATGGACCTTGAAAAATACATGTTTCCCTGCGATATTTCTTTTCTCCCCCCCTCCTTTTTTAACCCTAGGTGTATAATCAATAAACAAGCATTCACTATCAATCTCCAAAATATATATAGTCATATTTCACTTTCAAAACTAAACACCTTCTGTGATGAATTACAGTCATTAGCAAGATGATTGTGCAGAAACTTCAGACCATTTGGAAATGACTGAGCAACTGACAGAAAAGGTGGGAGGGGGCAGAAGCATTTCTGTTCCAATTACTTTCTGGTTCTCAAATGTAAATATTTCTGAACCTATACATCTTTGCTTGACATTCTATCAAAGTAAATTTTAAAAACACTTCCAACATTTTTGTTGCTGTCCTACTTCCAAATGAGGAGATAGAATATTTAAATAAAATAAAATAAAAGTGAGTCGGGCTCAGTGGCTCAGCCTGTAATCCCGCCCCTTTGGGAGGCTGAAGTGAGTGGATTGCCTGAGCGCGCGGGTTCGAGACCCGCCTGGGCAGCGAGACCTCCTATCTACAACAAATCAAAAAATCAGCTGGGCGTGGTAGTGCATGCCTGTAATTCTGGCTACTTGGAAGGCTTGCCGGAGCCCAGCAGGTCGAGGCTGCGGTGGCTGGGAGCGGCCACTACACTCCAGTCTGGGCGACAGAGTGAGAGTCCAACTCAAAAATAATAATAATAATAAAAATAAAAGTTTATTTAAAAGTAAATTAGAGAGAGAAAGAGAAGGGAGAGAGAAAATTCACCTCCCCCAGGTGGGGGAGGGGGGCCAAAGCCAGGAAGTATGGTGACAGCCATAGCTCAAAGAGCCCATGGCCACACCAGAGTCTAGCAAGGCAACGGCCCTAGAATATTTTTCTTTGTGTTAAGCTTTTCTCTAGTATCCAGGGCAGGCCATTCTCCCACCACGCCCTTTTCCAGTGAGTTGATGGATCCAATCTTGAGAAATATTAAAGGATACCGAGAAGAATGCATTTGACACATATCAGTATTATTTTATGGAAAAGCTATCTTATCTAAATGTAAGTCTTAATTAAATCAGTGGCCAGGACCTTAGAGGGAATTCAAAATAAAATGTTATCTTATGAAACACTAGAACCAAGAGGCAGAAAATTAATACAACTGGATTTGCATAGTGGTTCCACTCAAAGTCCTTAAGATGTCTGACTGTAGAAGTCAGGCTAGACAGTATATGATGACATCTAGATCTAGTTTTTTCATCATCAAATTATCCAAGTTTGAAGTGACGTGGCCTTCTACTTGGAATTAATTTATTTATTCTAGTTTCTTTTAAGCTCTTTTCTTATGAATTGCTAACTATTATGTTCTCACCCCTACTTTTATCAAGCTCACTCCTACTTTTCTAACTCTCTCCTAGTTCAGTAGCTTTCAAACGTTAGTGAGGGTTTGTTAATAAAGACTGCTTGCCTCAGCCTAAGTTTTTAATTGAACAGGTCTGGGGTGAGGCATGAGAATTTATATGTCCAATAAGTTCCAGGTAATGCTGAAGCAGTTGGTCCCAATACCCCTTTTTGCAAATTATGGCTACATTCTTCAAACTCACCATAGATGAAAATTTCTACTTGACTTTTCAGTGAATCAATTTGGATGACTTCAAGACCTGCAGCCAGAGCTGACAATCTGCTGTTTTTTACTCAGTTTTGGCCAATATGATCAGTTTCTCCATATAGCACAAAGTTGCCAGATAAAATGATCATAACCAAAGGCCCTTCCAAGTTTTGTAGGTGTGGCTCTTCTCCTGCATTGTTCAGGCTAGTGTTAGTTAGTTTCTGTTGTGATCTCTTAGATAAAATTCTTTATCAGGACTTCTTTACCATGTGTCACTAGCTTCTATCTTTGTCTTCCTTTCCTTTTTATACCTATTTATTTTGATCATCCATTAGACCAACCTACAGGAAGTTGCAATATTATTGAATGTCATGCTAATTTAATTTAAATAAAATCTTTACATGTGTTAGTGAATCTGCATGTACTAGTGTTAAATAAGGATATTCAATTCTGATAGACAATGTATCAAACATCTCAAGTATGAAAATAAAAAAGAAGGTGGACTTTTTATCAATACATCTGTAACTCTATCTTGACCTCAGTAATTTGTTTTATCATTGTTTTTATGCTCTTTGGTATTTCAGTTTCAAAATTCAGCACTAAAAGAATCAAGAACAGCTAGAATGTTCTAACATCCTCACATATTTATTCAATACATGGTGTATATTCATGATATTAAACATGTTAATAAGTCTGGATTTCGGGAGAAGGGGAAAAGTTTGTGTGTTGACATTTACAGAAACAATGACACATGGCAAGATAACATAACTGCCACAGAAAGATAAAAAGGAAGTATGCTATGGAAGGCCAAAGAAGAAAGCTATCACTTTTAACTAGAAATTTTTTAGGGACTATAAAGCAATTAATACTTGAGATGGTTCTTCTAAAAGAGATGAGATCAGTGGAAATAAGCATGGGCAAGCAGAATCAGATGAAATGCGTCCCCAAACAGTCATTTCTATGATCCAGGAAGACCAGTCAACATTCCCACACCATTCCTACCACCATGACCTCAGCGTTTTCCGATAGAAACAGGATTTGATAACATAATGACATTAATTGTCAACAGAAATTTTCACTGATGTAATATATGGATCACATAAGATAATGACTGTGGAAAGATTTTTATAAACTACAAAGCCCTATAAGAAAGTCTTTGAGACTTGTCATACACTTTTTTGGGCTGCCTAGTTGTAACTTGCATTTTCAGATTAGACCATTCATCTTGGTCCTGCAACTGGAAATCTTTTCTCAGTGAGAGGCTCCTGAGCAACTGCTCAAGAGCTCTGGAGCTCACTTAAAGAGGGTCACACTACCCTGAGAATGCTCACTTGTCCCCTGGCCATAACCACAATTGTGGACTCTAAGCAACTCATGCATAAGAGGCAATATAGAAAAGCAAAAAGCAAACCATTCCCTCTTCATTCAAATTTCTAGGTCAACTTATGACAGCTGTCCTAACCGATCCTTTGAACTCCCAAACTATTTCTGAGCCTTCCAACCTTCTTGCAATTCTTAGGTGAAATTTATTGCTTGCCTTTTTACCCATAGCCACTATGTCCTTTACAGACCCCCTAACTCTCTGGATCTAGCTTGTCTTTCTCACCTACTGCCAGGCTCCTTCCATTTAGATTTCTAGATCTTGTCGTTGGCCAGCTATGTGGTATGGTTGTGACATCTTTCTTTATTTCTCATTTTTTAAATGATAGTTTGTTATCATTCTCTTGAAAACAATCGAGCTAATAGAATCTAAATATTGTACTACACAGGTAGTAGGTACAATTGCATATAGAGATAAGCATTCTATATCTTTTTAAGGTAAATGTAATTATGCAAAAACACTTCTCAAATCTATTATCAATATGCAACTTAAATTAAAAGTAATAAATTCAAGCTAGATCACAAATGTTAGGCTACTTAAGTGAGGTGAATATTAAATTATCAAAATGACAACTGCTGGTTTGGCAATGACAGATTAACAGGAAATTCAATGCAAGGCTCCAAAAGCAAGAACTGTTCAGCAGGTTGGAAGGAAATCAATTAAAAACTGGAAGGAATGGCTTGGGGTAGAATTAGAAGAACCAAGTGATATCAAAACCTGAATAGGAAGTAAGATCAAGATGATTATAAAAAGCAGATGACTTTTTGGTGTGGTTTGGATTTACTAACGATCTGTATAAACTTATCTGTCACAACTTAATCAATTCAATAGTAGGTCTCCTTGTCTATTATCTTGGCCTTCCTAAACCTATAGCCAAAGACATCTTTCTAAATACAAATCTGATCATGCAATTGACTAACTTAAAACCCTCCTGAGGCAATTGGTCATTCTCAGAACGGAAGCCAAGATTCTTAATTTTGGCCCACAAATTGCTTCATGATATGATACTTGCCTCCCCTTTTAATCTCATTTCTCCCTATCTCCAGTCCCCTCTTAAAATCTTCCCTCTAACATATATTTGTAACACCAAAACATTTGTAGTAAAAAAAAAAATTCTAGCTCCACATCCTAGTTCTTTCATATATTTAACTTTTGGCAAATTACCGAACCACTCTGAAATCTACTTTTTATCTTTTAAAATGGGCAGAATGGGATAAAAATACCTACAATAAATGTTTTGAGGGAGAATTAAAGATAATGTGGTAAAGAGTCTAATACTAAGTGTTTACAAGTGTCAGTTATTTTTATGACCCCCTAGCCAATAGACATACAAGATCAGCAACGGTTAAACAAGTCACATACTAACATATGTCTAAGCACTTACTCTCCACCTTTTGAATTCATTTTTATACTTAGCCTAGGATCTACTCTCTTGAGAAAGATCATGCTGATATCTCTAAAGTGAAAGAAGCTGCCCACATTTGCTCCCACATTGCTTGCTCTGCAGAGGGAAGATAAGAAGTTGACTTCCAGATGTTGGGAAGATGACGGCTGAGCCAGTCGGACTATGCGAGTCCCAGTATGAGTGAGTGAAGGGTATGGGAAATTTTGTGTACGTACTGGTGAGTGAGTGAGCATGTGAGTGGCTGACTGAGTGAGGACTAGCGAGCTAGTGGCCAGGGCTCTCCTGGTGCAGTGGCTGGTGCCGAAACTGCTTGGTTTGAACCCTAGTGATTCCTGGGTCACAGAAGCTGAGCACCATTATTATTTTCTTTTTTTTTTAAATCAACAAAACCCTTCCTGGGAAGAAAATGCAGGGAGAGGCTGACTAAATGGGGGCTCGTGAGCAGGGGACCAGGGCCCTCCTGGTGCAACAACTGGTCCTGCAGCTTCTCTGCTTGATCCCTGGCTCTTCCCAGGTTGCAGCATTTTTTTTAACAGACAAAAGTTTCCCTGTGAAGAAGTGGTAGGGAGAGACTATTCCCCTAGGCTCTGCCTCACCACTGCAGTGGGAGAGAATGCCGTCTCCAGGCTTTGCCTCACCACTTCAGCGCCTGGCTGGGCACTGGCAGCAGGGGCTGCAGAGGGAGTCCAGAGGCACAGTCCCACTGGAGTGGACAAGAAAAGCACCCCACCACCATCTTGAAGGTGGGGCAGGAAAGTGTCCCAACTTGCTCAACACGGAGCGACAGACCTGATCTCTGTGACTGGCAGATCAACTACTCAGGGGCTGATCATGACCCAGAGGGAATATCCTGAAACCACAAACTTCAGAGGGGCCTGAGAGTGCTGAGTTCCAGGTGCCCCACCCCCTACCCTGGTCCAGTGTGGGACAAAGGGAGTGGCCAAAAAAGGACAAGGAAGAACTCCAAAGAGATCAGTGGTGAGTCTAGGGCTGACCCAAGCCCCTTTCTCCCCAACAATCCTCTGAATGTCAGACCCACACAGCTGGGCCACTACTGAGAGGGACAAACCCAAGTGTAGCCTTGACAACAGTCACAATAGAACTCTATTCCAGGAAAGGCCTGGCTGGGGCACCCCGGCAAGGACATACCTGGGGAAGTGACAATCCCACACCTCCCACTGGAGGAAATCTCCCTGACCATATGAGAGTGGGAGGGGAGGACTGCAGCCCCACCCACCTCCACTGCCCCTCCTCCTTCCCTGCTCTGGACCCTGGGGAGAGAGTGAAAGAGGAGAGAGCAGGAGAGAGCTGACTAGAGAAACAATTATAGAACCTGCCACAAGAGGGCAAGGTTTTGTTTTGTTTTGCATTTTAATTTTTAAATTTTTTTTGCCTGCTTTTTAGTTCATCTACTTTTTAAAATATTTTTCCTTTGTGCATGAATGTGTTTGTCAGGGTTTGATCTGCATCCCCCCTTCTTATCTTTTCTTTTTCTGTTTCTTCTTTTGTTTGTCGTTTTCTGTTTATGTGTGTATGGAAATGACTGAGTGCTCATCTTTCAATTTTTCTGTTGTTGTTGGTTTGTTTTTCCTCCTTTGCTCTTCTGTTTATTTTTATTTTATTTTTAGCTTAAGGTGTGTGTCAATATATGTGTGAGGGTCCAATCTGAATTATTTCCCCCCCCTCTTTCTGTCTTTCTGTTTTTCTTCTCCATTCATTTTTTGCTAGGGGTGTGTGTGTGTGTGTGTGTGTGTGTGTGTGTGTGTGTGTGTCTAGTTTTCTTGGGGTTTTTTTATTGCTTGTTTTGTTTTACTTTGTTGTTATTCCAGTTTGTTTTGGGGTGTGTGTGTATGTCTGTGTGTATGTGTTTAATTGTTTTTTGCTTTGGTTTCTGCTTTCATTGTCCTTTGGGGTTTTTTTTCTGTTTCTTTCTTTTTTTTAAATTCTTGTCCATCTTATTTCATTCTATTTTTCTCTGTGCTCCTGATTTCTGTCACTGTATCTTGGATCCAGGGGTTACACACACATACCCATTGCATCATCATATACAGTGATGGTGGGAAGTGGGTCTCAGGGAACACATACCACAATCAGTGAACACAGTAGTTTGCAAGTAGTTTCTGAATCTTAACTCCCCATCCCCTACCTTATTGAACTTTCAGAACTACAAGAGAGAACATCTTCCCACCCACAGTCCTATTCCAAAATAGAACAAATCCAGAGCCTGGATCAGGGAAGAATAGAGGGCTGAGCAAACATCAGAAGGGAAAGACTCTTCCATTGACACTGAATAACAGAACTAAAGAGTAAAACAAGAGATCTGTCACAAATGAGGAAAAACCAAAGGAAGACCACAGGCAATTTCAAGTGTAACAAAGAGAAAACTCCTGAAAAATGAGACCTGGGAGCCCAAATAATGGAAGTCACCAACCACTGGCCCTAGAACACAACAGGGATTAGGGAATGGATGGAAAGAGTGAGTAAGACTCAAGAAAGACAAGATGTAACACTGAGAGAACTTGTAACAGAGATTTTGGTCATAAAAAATTTCATCCAGGAAATAAATAACAAGATGACAAGCATGGAAAGCAGAATTAATCTAACTGAAGAAAGAATCTCAGAACTTGAAGACCAGAACATGGAATTAACTCGATCTGTAAAAAATATAGAAAGAAAACTCAGAAAAAAAGAATAAAGCCTACAAGAGATGTACAATTATATCAAGAATCCAATCTATGCCCAATTGGTATCCCAGAAGAAGAAAGGGAATGGAAAACAACTTGGAGCAAGTATTCCAGGAGGTAATACAAGAAAACTTCCCCCATCTCACCAGAGATGTGACCAGGCAAAAACAAGAGATACAGAGAACCCCACAACATCAAATGAGAAGACCAAACATCTCACCAACATCTTATTTGCTGCATCCAGGAAACTCATCTCACCAAAAAGGATACACACAGACTCAAAGTTAAAGGACACATAGTAATTTGCCTACACAAAGTAGGCACAAACGAAAAAATCCTAAAGGCAGCAAGAGAGAAAGTTCAAGCTACCTACTAGGGAAAACCAATCAGAATAGCAGCAGACCCATCATCAGAAACACTTCAAGCAAGAAGGGATTGGAGTTCAAGATTCAAAGTCTTCAAAGATAGACTATTTCAACTGAGAATTTCCTACCTAGCCAAGCTCAGTTTCATTGGTGATGGAGAATTAAAATTTTCCCAGACATCCAATCCCTAAGAGATTATTCAGCTTCCAGACCAGCTCCACAGGAAACACTAAAAAAGGTATTAAGCACAGAAGAAAAAAAAAGAATGACTACACACTTCCCAACAGAACAGCAGAGCACAGAATCGACAGAGAATACATCACAACAAGTAGCTTGAAAACACATACATACCAAGAAAGCCAAAAGAAAACAAAGAAAAAACTTTATAAGAACCTCATGACAGGGATAAACAATCACATTTCAATAATCAACCTGAATGTGAATGGATTAAATGCACCACTGAAAAGATACAGAATGGCAAACTGGATAAGAAACCATGACCCAATTATTTGCTGCATCCAGGAAACTCATCTCACCAAAAAGGATACACACAGACTCAAAGTTAAAGGAAAATGAATTTTCAGGCCAAGATCACAAAAGAAGTCGGGAATTGCAATCTTAAAATCAGACAAAACAAACTTTAAGCTATCAAAAATTTTAAAAGATAAAAAAGGACACTGCATAATGATAAAAGTTTCAATCCATTAAAAAGAAATATACATCCTAAACATATATGCACCCAACATAGGAGCACCAGCATTTATAAAGCAACTTCTAAGTAAAGGTATTGACTCTAACACTATTATAGCAGGGGATTTGAATACCCCACTAACAGCCCTTCGATAGATAGATCTTCGAGGCAAAAAATCAACAAGGAGATCCAGAACCTAAACTTGGTGCTCGACCAAATAGACTTAATGGATATCTACAGATTATTCCACCTAACAATCACAGAATATGCATTCTACTCATCACCACATGGAACATACTCCAAGATCGATCACATCCTCAGCCATAATTCAAGCATAAATAAATTCCATAAGGTTGAAATATTTCCATGTACCTTCTCAGACCCAAATGGAATAAAAATAAATATCAACACCAACAAAATGTCCCCCAAACCCACAGACATGGACACTAAACAGCATGATGTTGAATAACTACTAGGTCAACACTGAAATCAAGTCAGAAATTAAGATTCCTGGAAACAAATGAAAATGAAGAAATATCTTTCCAAAATCTTTGGGATGCCATGAAATCAGTTCTCACAGGGAAATTTATATCTCTATGAGTACACATCAAGAAAATGAAAAGATCAGAAGCTGAGATCTTAGCAAATCACCTAAGGGAGCTGGAAAGAGAAGCCCACCAAAACCCCAACTTTAGCAGAAGAATTCAGATCACCAAAATAAGAGCCCAAATACAGGACATAGAAGACAAAAATATCATAGAAAATATCAAGAAAACAAAAAGTTGGTTCTTTGAAAGAATTAGCAAGATTGATGGAACCCTACTCAGAATGACCAAAACAAGAGAGAAAAAGCCCAAATAAACACAATCAGAAATACAAAAGATCAAATCACAACTGACCCCGAAGAAATACAAAAGATTATCACAAACTACTATGTACACCTATGTGGAAACAAACTTGATAACCTAAATGAAATGGAGGACTTTCTGACATCATACAATTTCCCCAGGTTGAAACAAGAAGACATTGAGACCACTAAATAGACCAGTAACAACCCAGGAAATTGACTCTGTCATACAAAAGCTGCCTACAAAAAAAAAGGCCTGGACTGGATGGCTTTCCAGCAGAATTCTACATAACGTACAAGGAGTAGCTGATACCAATCCTATTGAAAGTATTCTAGGCAACTGAGAAAAATGGAATTCTCCCTGAATCATTTTACAAAGCTAACATCACACTGATACCCAAACCAGGTAAAGATCCAACAAAAAAAGAGAACTATAGGTCAATATTCCTTATGAACATAGATGCAAAAATCCTCAACAAGATTCTAGCAAATAGGATCCAAAAACACAACTCAAAAATCATCCACCATGACCAAGTATGCTTCATCCTCAGGATGCAGGGCTGGTTCAACATTCACAAGACCATAAATGTAATTAAATACATCAACAGATGTAAAAACAAAAACCACATGATTATGTCATTAGATGCAGAAAAAGTTTTTGATAAAATCCATCATTCCTTCTTGATAAAAACCCTCAAACACCTAGGTATAGAAGGAACATGACTCAAAATAGTAAGTGCCATCCACAATAAACCCACAGCAAACATATTGCTAAATGGACAGAAACTGGAAACATTTCCCCCTGAAAACTGGAACAAGACAAGGCTACCCACTCTCACTCCTCTTATTCAACATTGTGTTGGAAGTCCTAGCTAGGGCAATTAGACAAGAGAAGAAAATCAAGGGTATCCAAATAGGAAAAGAGGAAATCAAATTATCCCTCTTTGCTGATGATATGATCCTATACCTTGAAAATCCAAAAGAATCTGTCAAAAACCTGCTTACACTGATAAAGGACTTTGACAAAGTCTCAGGGTACAAAATAAATGGGCAAAAAACAGTTGCATTCTTACACACCAACAACAAGCAGGCAGAGACCCAATTTTTTTTTTTTTTTGAGTTGGAGTCTCACTCTGTCGCCCAGACTGGAGTGCAGTGGCTGCTCCCGGCCACTGCAGCCTCGACCTGCTGGGCTCTGGCGATCCTTCCGCCTCAGCCTTCCAAGTAGCCAGAATTACAGGCATGCGCTACCTGTAATCAGCCTGGTTGATTTTTTGATTTATTGTGGCGATGAGGTCAGGCGGGTCTCGAACCCGCAGGCTCAGGCAATCCACTCACTTCAGCCTCCCAAAGGCACGGGATTACAGGATGAGCCACCAAGCTTGGTTCACAGACCCAAATTAAAAAGCACAATCTCATTCACAGCAGACACACACAAAAATGAAATACCTCAGCATCTTCCTAACCAGAGATGTGAAAGACCTTTGCAATGAGAACAACAAAACACTGCTCAAAGAAATCCAAGAAGACAAACAAATGGTAAATTATTCCATGCTCATGGATAGGAAGAATTAACATGGTTAAAATGTCCATCCTATCAAAGACAATCTACAGATTCAATGCAATACTCATTAAATTACCAACATCATTCTTCTCAGACCTGGAAATGACAATACAGAAATTCATATGGAAACATAAACAACCACAGATAGCCAAAACAATCCTTAGCAAAAGAAACAAAACTGGAGATATCACACCTCCAGTCTTCAAACTTTACTATAAGGCTACAGTAATCAAAACAGACTGGTATTGATACAAGAACAGGAACACAGATCAATGGACCAGGATAGAAATTTCAAAAGCAAAGCTTCAATTTCTCAACCTACTCATCTTTGACAAAGCCTTCAATAACAACCACTGGGGAGAGTAGAACCTATTCAGTAAATGGTGCTGGGAAAACAGGCTGATCACATGCAGAAGATTGAAACAGGACCCCTACCTAGCACCATGCACAAAAATTAACTCTAAATGGATCAAAGACCTCAGACTATAAGAATCTTAGAAAACACAGGAGACACCCTATTGGAAATCGAAATTGGCAACCAATTCCTGATCAGAACCCTAAGTACCCATACCATAAGAAATAAGATAGACAAGTGGGCCCTCATCAAACTGGCCAGCTTCTGCAAAGCAAAAGAAACCATCAAAAGAACGGAGACAGCCCAGAGAATGGGAAAAAATGTTTGCCAACTCTACATCTGACAAAGACCTAACATCTGGGATCTACAAGGAACTCAAACGTGCCAAAAGGAAAAAAACAAACAGCTCCATTACAAAGTGGGCAAAATACATGAATAGACACTTCTCAAAAGAAGATATACGGGCAACCTACAGACACATGAAAAGTTCTTAGCCTCACTAATCATCAGAGCAATGTAAATCAAAACCACATTGAGATACCACCTAACCCCAGTAAGAATGGCCATTATTAATAAAACAAACAACAACAGATGCTGGCGAGGATGCAGAGAAAAAGGAACTTTTCTACACTGCTGGTGGGAATGCCAACTAATGCAACCTCTCTGGAAGACAGTGTGGCTATTTCTGAAAGAACTAGAAATTGACCTTCCATATGAACCAGCAGTACTCTATTGGGAATATACCTGGAGGAACTCACATCATTCTACAAAAAAGATACCTGCACAGGAATGTTTGTTGCAGCTGTATTCACAATAGCAAAAAAATGGAGCCAACTATGCTGCCCATCGAAGTTGGACGGAATTGAAAAAACGTGGTACATATACACAATGGAATATTATGCAGCCATAAAGAAGGACAAACATATGAACTTTACAACAACTTATATGAATTTAGAGTGGATCATACACAGTGATCTATCACAGAAACAAAGAACAGAGTACCATACGTTCTCACTCATAGGCAGGCCTTGAACAATTATCATAATACTATAAGAAAGGGACTGGCAGTAGAGGAAAACTGCCAGGGGAGGGGAGGGAGGTGGGATTAGCTGTTGAGGGAAACTGCAAGGGGAGGGAGGGGCACACCTCATCAACAAGGGTAACTGTATAATCAACGTTTGTATACCTAATCCTGAATTGTACCCCACATCTTTAAAATTAAAAAAAAAGAAGTTGAACTCCATGGAAGGTAATAAAAATTAGTTTGCATATATGCCTCTCTCTTGAGGCTACAGCTGTTCAGTGAAGGTATCGTGTCCTTTCTCTACCTAGCTTTGATGTTATTGACTGCTAAATTCTTAGTAAGAGTAATATATTTTTTAAATAGATGAATGTATGGTAAGAGAGCAAATTCCAACAATGATTTAACCTTAAAATAGAGACAAGAATAGAGTATAAAATCCAAGTGTGTTTCTGCCCCCCAGCCTCCTCCTCCAGACTATATTAGTATTTGAATGAGGAATTTCCAAATATATTCTTTCTTCACTGCCTAGAAGGTACAGGGGAATTACAGTTCATGGAAGATGCTGAGAGAGGTCATGTCTATTCAAAGTTTATATTGGTCGAGGTAATAGAAATTACAGGTAGATTTTGAGAGGCAAGAATTTTAATAATTCAAGGGGAGAAAATTAATGTCAAGAGAATCTCGTGAGGCCACCCCCCATAAGCCAGGTTATAGCTAACATGACAGATAACATTTCTAAATTTTCTGCTATTTTATTTTGCCTTTCCTTATCAGCAAATTAGAATGTGAATATAATGGCTGCAATAATTAATTAATTGTAGTGCATTCACCTTTACAGGCTTAGAGCTGAAACCTTGTGACCCAATATGCAAATATATGCAAATTTAAATCTCCCATGTAATTTTAAAAAATCTGTTCCAAGCACTAGCTATAATTCCAAATTCTGGTGGTGGCTCTGAGGAACACCTAATCTACTTCAAAGAGGGACTAGGGGTTAAATCATGAGAACCAGGAAAGTTTACAAAGCATACATTGGCAAGCATATTCTTTTTTCCCTATTATTTCTCAAAGGAAAAAAAAAAACAGAGAAGGACATAAGAAAGTGTAGATAACACATTTTATATCTGTATAATGTGATTAGGGGGCATTTAGCAGAAAGAGGCCAGTAGCAGCAGCACCATCACCATTGGCCCGGGAAACAACATGATGAGAACAAACAGAAATCAGCAGCTGGTGAACAGAATGTGTCTGTACATGGCATGGGACAGGAGATGTCTGATAGATGGCATAAAAACAGCATCTGAAACTCATCTTTCCATACTTTCCATGCCAACAAATGAACCAGATTAACAAAACCAAGATGAACAGATTCACCACTGCACCGATAGTTAGGATGAGGAGATCCATTTGGATTAAATGGTTAGATTGGCACGATGTTCTCTTTTCACTACTCCAAGGCCAATATTGGAAATGGGAAACTAATATGCTCATTCATTCACTTGTTATTATTTTTATCTATTTTATTATTGTCTATGTTTTAAATTTTATTTTATTATTATTATTAATAATATAAACATTTATTGAGCACCTATCATTTGCCAGGCACTATACATAGCACTGAAGACATAAAGATAAATAAGACATAATGCCTGTCCTCTGCTAAGTTAGTCTTGTAGAAGATACTAATATGAAAACACGTAAGTGAAATATATTCTCACAGAAATGATATTATAGACATATACCAGAGAGCTGAGTATAATAGACAGAATTATTATTAATAATTGGCTAGTGAGAGGATTTGCACAGGCTTCCTCAGGAGGTGAGGCTCAGAGTCTTGACAGGCAAGTAGCACTCAGTCTTCTGATTTGGAATTAGCCGGGAGAGCAAATTTTGGGAGATAAAAATAGCATGAAGAATCAAGTTCAAATGAGCTTCCATTTATTCTACATCTAACTTTCTGTAGCTTATGGTTTTAGCTCTCAAACTATCTCAAATTTTATACTATCTTATTTTTCTACCTTAAATTCTGAGGCACAAAAATCACAGTCTGTCTGTCTGTCTATCTATCTATCTGTTTAATAGGCCTAAGATGCATGAAAAAAAATTCTGGGCCGGGCTCAGTGGCTCAGCCTGTAATCCCTTTGGGAGGCCAAGGAGAGTGGATTAACTGAGTCCACGGGTTCAAGACCAGCTCAGGCAACTTGGGGAGACTGAGTCTCTACAATAAATCAAAAAAATTAGCCAGGAGCAGTAGCTCGCGCCTGTAGTTCTGGCTACTTGAAAGACTGAGGTGAAAGATTGCCAGAGTTCAACAGGTCAACGCTGGGGTGGCCATGAGCATGACACTGCCCTCCAGCCTGGGCGATGGAGTCTCCCACTCAAAAAAAAAAAAATTCTGAAGCCTTTTTGAATAAACAAACCTAGTATTTCATATCAACTTGGATTCCTGGATTCCAGTCTGTCTTAGATGCTTTATGTTTATTTGTGATGCAGGGTTATTACCTTCTAGTTATCTGTATGGTTTTATTTTGACTCTTCAAACACAACAATAAGCACTGAATACAAGGGCCATATTTTCAGTCACTTTTCCAGCATTTCCAAAAACTAGTTGGGATCTATACTCATTTTGGGAACTAATTAATGACAGAATGAATAAATATAATTGAATGAAGTAACTGTAGAACCAAGACATGTATGAAGAAAATCAAAGTTCAAATCAATGGAAAGAGACCTTAGAGCAGCACCTTTTTGAACAATTGGCAGAATCACCACTGAAAATAACTAAATACCTTCAATTCATCCTCCATGAAAACTAGTCTTAAGATATATTCTTCCTACATATCATAAGTTCTGCCTTAAAGACAGGTCTTCAGATAAAGAGAGCGGTCACGAAAGCATTTCTACACACATTTTCAAGAATATTCCTTCCTTCAACCATTTTTAGATGTCATGAGATTTCAAATGGCTGGCATTCATGATCAGCAGAATAAAGATTTCTACTACATACATGTCCAACCTGCATGTATATTACCAAAACTGGTCCCAGAGAGATAGAAAACCAAAACAAGCCAGTTACCATAGAACACGATATACAAATACTATTCCAAGAAAAATATATTTCATATTACAAAGAGCTAATTTCCCTAATATATAAAGGGCTTCCAAAATTCAATACAAAATAAGACTAAAAATCTAGCAAGAAAATAGGTAAAGAAGACTTTTCTTTTCTCTTGTGTTTCCTAGATTTACTTACTGACAGTCTATAAGCAGTGATACCAAACAGCTAAGAGAACTAGTAGCTTCCAGATCTCAGTGTCTAAATGCCATTCTATACTAAAAGAAACTAAAACTCTTTGGAGAAAGGGCTGATCCTGGGATTATGGCACAGAAAATATAAGATGAGGCTGAAACATCTTTTTGTGTCAGAAAGCAAGATAATACTCAAAGAATGATAGGAAAATGTCAACAAAAATACAGGAGTCAGTATGAGAGTCTTCCATTGGACAAATCTGGAATAATTTGAGCATCAAAATAAATAATAATTGTAACAGATAGTAAACCTTTTAAGTAATATAGAAATTTACCAAATTATACTGTCAAAAATTGCCATGTGGATTTGAATTGTGTTAACTTGGCTAATCTGTAACTACATTTCCCAGAATTCTCTTCTCTGCCCAATTTTGAGTTAGCATGAGCCAGAAGTTCTTATTTGCACAAGATTGGGAAGAAAGAAGTGAATGAGCAGCAGTTTTCCTTTATGCTTAGAAGGTCAGCATGAAGAACAAGATGTTGTTGCAATCCACTCACATAACTGGGTCACCTTGTTGTCAGGAGGTTAGCAACCAAGTCTGTAGGTCACCAACTTGTACAAGATCTTTGGTCTCAGACACTTGGTGCCTGGGCAGGTGCTAGTTTAGCTCCATGGTGCAGGGTACTGGCTTCTATGGAACACCCCAAACTCTAAGTTGAAAGCTTAGAGGTGATGAGAGATCAAGTGGGCTCCACCTTATCATCACAGACTCCAGCTGATCCTGACTTCTCTGACTTTATGTCCATGGCCCTTCCCAATGGTCTGTTTTGTGAAATTCAGAATCCAACTCCAGACATAGGAATAAAAGTCTCACAAGTCTGTGTAACCCATGTCTGCCATTTATTAGGTGATATTTCTATAATAAATCCTTTATTATATATACATAGCTCCTAGTTTTCATGCTTCTCTGCTCAAACCCTGATTAACACAGCATATAAGGAAGAGAGGGAGGGAGGGAGGAAGGAAAGAAGAAAGGGAGGGAGGGAGGGACAGGTTTTACTGTTTACTGAAAATCTCAAAACATCTTTCCACAAGATATTTAATTGATAACTATATAATAAGCCCAAATATTTATTAATTAGCTTTATAATGAAGAAGTCTAGAAAAAGTCATGTTACATACAAATAACAAAAAGTCACAATATCAGTTATGGGACACCATTATTCCAGTAATGGAATAATAGTAATCGACATTGCATACATCCTGACATGATGTAATAAAATAAACAAAACATTATTTTTGAGGTAAGCCCACTGAAAATGACTGCATATATCATGAGAAAATGCCAGATAAACTCAAGTTAAGGGACACAAGCAACTGGCTAGTACTCACTAAAATGTTCAGGTCATTGTGATGGTTAATTTTATGTGTCAACTTGACTGGGCCATAGGATGCCCTGATGTCTAATGTAACTTTATTTCTTGGTGTTTCTGTGAGGGTGTTTCCATGAGAAATTAGCAAATGGATTGTTGGATCGAGCAAAATTGATGTTTCCCTGTTGTATAGGTGGGCATCACCCAATCCAATAAAGGCCTGAAAAGAGTAAAATAATGGAGGAAGTTTGGATTTTTCCTCTTCCTGTCTGACTGCTTGAGCTGACACATAAATCTTTTCCTGCCCTTAGTGCTCCTGATTCTCAACCTTCAGACTTGAACTATAATCTACACCATCAATTCTCCAGCTAGCAGTTCTTTCAGCTTTACCATCGACTTTCCTAGAACTCCAACTAGCAGATGACAGATTGTGGGACTTCTCAGCTTCCAAAATCACGTGAATCAATACGTTACATTTCTTTCTATATATTCCAGCACACCTTTTTTTGCACTTTGTATTATTGCACTTCACAGATATTAATTTATTTTACAAGTTAAAGGTGTGGCAACTCTACATACAGTATATCTATTGGTGCCATTTTTCTAACAGCATGTGCTTACTTTGTGTCTCTGTGCCACATTTTGGCAATTCTTGTAGCATTTCAAACTTTGTCATTATTAGTATAGATGTTATAGTGACTTATAACTGATGTCTTCGATGCTACTATTGTAATTTTGGGGGGTGAAAGTGTGTCAGGAACCATGCCCATATAAGATGGTGAACTTAATCAATACATGTTGTGTGTGTTTTGACTGCTCCACTAACCACTCTCCATCTCTCTGCCTCTCCTTAGGCCTTTCTATTTTCTGAGACACATCAATATGGAAATGAGGCCAAGTAATCACACTACAATGGCCTCTAATTGTTCATGTGAAAGGAAGATTTGCATTTCTCTCACATTAAATCAAAAGTTAGAAATAATTAAGCTTATTTTTGAGGAAGGCATGTCAAGAGCCAAGAAAAGAAAAGGCTAGGCTTCTTGCTCTAAACAGTTAGCCAAGTTGTGAATTACAAGACAAAATTCTTAATGGAAATTAAAAGTGCTCCTTCAGTGAACACTCAAATGATGAGAAAGCAAAACAGCCTTATTGTTGATATGGAAAAAGTATTAGAGATCTGAGTAGAAAATCAAACCAGCCATAGTAATCCCTTAAGCCAAAGCCTAGTCCAGAGCAAGGCTATAAATGTCTTCAATTCTATGAAGGCTGAGAGAGGTGACAAAGCTACAGAAGAAAAGTTTGCAGCTAGCAGATGAGGGTTCTTGAGGTTTTAGGAAAGAAGCCATCTACATAACGTAAAGGCGCAAGGTCAAACTGCAGCATGTTATCTAGAACACCTAGCTCAGATCGCTACCCCAATCAACAGATTTTCAATGTAGATGGTACAACCTTAAATTTAAAGATAAAGTCCTTCATCTGGAACTTCCTTAGCTAGAGAGGAGAAGTCAATGAGTGCCTTCAAAGCTTTAAAGGACAGACCGACTTTTGTTAGAGGTTAATGTGGCTGGTGACTTTAAGCTGAAGGCGATGTTCATTTGTCATTTAAAAAATCTAGGACCCTTAAGAGTTATGCTAAATCTATTCTGCCTGTGTTCTACAAATGGAATAATAAAGCGTGATTGACAGCATATCTGTTTCTAGCACATGGTTTGCCAAATATTTTTAACACACTATTAAGAACTACTGCCCAGAAAAAAAACTTTATTTCAAAATATTACTACTCATTAGTAATGCACCTGGTTACCTCAGACCTCTGATAGAGATGTACAAGACAATAATGTTGTTTTTATGCCTACTAACCCAACATCCATTCTGCAACCCATGGGTCAAGGAGTAATTTGAACTTTTAAGTCATATTATTTAAGAAATACATTTCATAAGGCTGAAGCTGCCATAGATAATGATTCCTGTGATGATCTGGGCAAAATAAATGGAAAGTCTTCTGAAAAAAAGTCACCATTCTTTGCCATTAAGATATTCATGATTTATGGGAGGAGGCCAAAATATCCAAATTAACAGGAGTTCAGAAGAAGTTAATTCCTACCCTCATGGATGACTTTGAGGAATTCAAGACTTCAGTGAAGAAAGTAACCACAGACGTGGTGGAAATAGCAAAAACGAGATTAGAGGTGGAACCTAGAAATGTGACTAAATTGCTGCAATATTAAGATAAAACTTTAAGGGATAAGGAATTATTTCTTATGAATGAGCAAAGAAAGCAGTTGATCGATAGGATCTACTCCTGGTGAAGTAGAACATTGTTTAAATGGTAAAAAAAGATTTGGTATATTACATAAACTTAGAGGACTGACTCCAATTCTGAAAGAACTTCTACTGTGGGACAATTGCTATAAAATGGTATCGCATGCTACAGAGAAATTCTTCATGAAAGGAACTGTCAATTGATCCTGCAGACTTCATTGTTTCTTATTTTAAGAAATTGTCACAGCACCCCAGACTTCAACAAACACCACCTTTATCAGTCAGCAGACATGAACATTGAAACAAGATTCATCATAGGCAAAAAGATTAAGACTCACTGAAGTTTCAGAAGATTGTTACCATTTTTAAAATAATACTGTATATTTTAATTAAGATATGTACTCTTTTTTTTTTTAAGTCTGGGTCTCACTCTATGACCCAGGTTGGAGTGCTGTAATAGTTTACCACAGCCCACCCAGGCCTGGCTAATTTTTTTTTTTTTTTGGTAGGGATGAGGTCTCACTATGTTGCCTGGGATGACCTCCATCTCTTGGGCTCAAGCAGCCCTCTTGCATCGACCTCCCAAAGCACTGGAATTATAGGCATGAGTCACCGTGCCCAGCTAATGTACATTGTTTTTGTAGACATAATGCTATTGCACTATTGCAGTATAGTGTAAATATAACTTTCATGTGCACTAGGAAACAAGAAAATGTATAACTCGCTTTATCGCAATATTCACTTTATTGTGGGGACCAAGAACCAAACCTGCAATATCCAAGGTATGCCTGTATGTATATGCTATTGGTTCAGTTTCTCTAGAGAACCCTGACTAATACAGTCATGAAAGACAAGAAAAGACTGAAGAACTATTCAAGATTGAAGGAGACTAACGAGAAATCACCATGAAATATCAGAATGACCATGTGTAGATAACAGGACAAATTTGACTGGGGTCTGAGTATTAGATGATAATAATGGAATAATGTTAATTTCCTAATTTTGTGCTATGGTTAAGTGAAAAAAAGTATTTGTTTTCAGAAAATACTCACTAAAGCATATCATGTTTTCATCTAATTCACAAGTGGTTAACCACATGCAATGATGTGTACCATTTGTTAGATTTACACAGATTAGATAGACCAATAGATAGATAATATACTCACATACATGGAGAGAGAGAGAGAGAGAGAGAGAGAGAGAGAGAGAGAGAGAGAGAGAGAGAGAGAGAATGGTAATGATAAAGCAAGTGTGCTAAAAAAATTAAAGGTTTTCATATATGGGTCAAAGTGATATAGGAACTCTTTTTTAGATTGGCTTTGTAACATCTCTGAAACTTGAAATCATTTCAAAGTAAAAAGTAATATATATATATATATATATATATACACACACACACATATGTATATACATAAAATAGAGGAAGGTTATGGATAGATACACAAAAATATGTACAATTATCTCTTACTTAATTCACAATATTCACAGCCCACTCACATTAAAATATATGTATAATATCTCAGTTACAAAGCATAAATAATGATGTTGATCAGTGTGTTGGTAAAGATGTGGAGAAGTCTACTGAGCTTGAGATATTCTATTTGTGGTTATAGCTCCAATTCCCCACTCTGCTCTGTACTTCAGGTGGCTAACCTGAGTGAATTAGGAGTCTGGTTTGCCCTCTGGTTATCTGTCAAGTTTGAACAATGGATGGTATTAGCAAGGCATCTGAAGGAGGGACGAGAGTGTGGTCTGAATATTTACCTCCCCAAGCTTCCTCTAGGAGGGCTTGCTTCTGGCTGGCAGCCTTCTTGTCCCCACATCACGGCTCCTTTAAGGTGGCTTTCTCAACACAGCCCCCTCTGCCTTCAGATTCCAATGAGGTCTTCCTCCCCTTACCCCTTCAAGTCCCCTAGTGATAACTCCACTCCATTACTAACGCTGGGATACTACAGCATGCTGTGGGGTTTCTTTATCTGCCCATACTTTGTAAAAAGTTTGTTTATTCAGTCCTCTTCAACTTACTCAATGCCTCCATCTGTTTTCTGCTGGGCTCCTGAGGATACACTGACATACTCAAGAACTTTGAGGGAAATTAGAAATATCTATCAAAATTATAAATACACGGAACCATTGACCCAGGACTTTCATATACTTACCCTATTAATACATATATATCAGCACATTGAAAAAATGACAAATATTCATTGTAGTTTCTAAATATCCATCAATAGAAGATGGTCTAACAATGAAATATTGTGTGGCTATTAAAAAAATGAGACAACACTTTATATATAACATAGAATGATCTTCAAGGTGTAACATTAAAGAAAGAAAAGTGTAGAATAGTCTACTAGTAGGATTCTATTTGTGAAAAATATGTATGCATGTCTGAATGATTTTATATATATATATATGTAATACACATATAAATAGACACATACACTCACCATATGTACATATGTTTGTATATACTACATATGCATATGTTATCTCAGAAAGGATAGTAAAGTGACTATTAACCATGATGTATCTAGGAAGTAAACTGAATGGATGGGGGTGAGATGAGAGGTGTCAGATAAAAAACTACTAATCTTTATTTTGGAAATATGGAATATTGTACTATGTACATGTGTTACCTATTAAAATAACTAAAACTCAGTTTTGCATTCAGAGTGTCTACTTAGACTTCCTTTAACGTACAGGGGGGAAAATGTCATGGTGAATTCATGATAAGTTTCAATTAAGGCCATTTTAATAAGAGCAATGTTGAGGTTCCAACATTACAAAACTGCAGATAAAGGACTGAAGATGACTATTGGTTATGGGTTCGTGGAACAAATTCATTCACGGCACTGACCCTCTGAGCACAGTTTGCTGGTATAATGCCCATTTTTCATCATGTGCATTGTATAATTTTATGTACAGCTTAGGATATCATTGATTGTATATGGAGGTCAGGCATGAGACAGGAAAGAAAGGTCAAAAAAATCTAATAGATGGGACATTGAAATAGGAGACTTTTGAAGTCTGGCAGGTAGTGGTTAGAGCACGGTCCAGGAAAGATCATCCATTCAAGGTTGGACACTGGCTGGAAGCAGATATTGAATAAATAGGTGTGAGAATGGAACAATCATGGAAAGAAGGACAGTTTTATTTTTGTTTTTTCTGAAGGAGGAGGGTGACACTAACAAAGCAATATGCTAGAGTCCCAGAGTAAAGTAGTGACATCCTGGCCTGGCATTAACCTAACAGGGATCTGTAGTAATGGGGTTTGTTGAAATGGGTAGCTCCTGCAATGCAGGCACTCAGGTCCACCAGGCACCCCCTCTAATAGCAGTGAGACCACACACAGGGTCCCTGGTGTGATGATCTCACAAAGGAAGCACACTGTAAGTATTGGTTGGTTGTGCAATGTGCAATTTTTTGGGGGGGGGTTGAAAAAAAAAATTGCAGTGGGCCTGGGTTCAGTGGTGGGCTGCATTCATAATTCCTGGCAAAAGGGATAAGAAGAAGAGACAAAAACCCATGTAATGAGTCTACACACGAAAACAGATGAGATATGAGCTGAGCCTAGACCACCACAGCCTGCTGATACCCTTACTATACTTTCTTGCTCCGGTTCAATGTCAACAATTTACAGAAATACGAATCAAGTCACTATGCAGTTTGAACACTTTACATAAAGAGGCAGGGATCTTTTAATCCACATCCATTTCCTTTCACATATAAATGCCATTTCCTTGCTTCCAAATAGTTTCTTTGTCAAAAACATTTCTATGTCTACCTGAGATTCTGGAACCTATCAATTGAGTCAAAGCAAAAGCAAGAAGGTCTCTGAGGAATTGTACTCAAAGCAGAGGCACTAAAAATAACCTAGTGTCTTATCTCAGCTTTTGCCCTTTCATTTAGAGATATATCCAGAAAACCTATTGCCTAAAAGGATGTAACAGTTCAAAACCTACCAATGCTTCAGCAAAAACTGCGTTTTAATCTGTGAGGGCCCCCTTCTTTTTTTTTTTTTACATTTTTTATAGGCTTATTTTCCTCATGATAGTTTCATTGCATTTGTTGGGTTGTAAACCATGTAAAGCTCAGCAATAAAATGACTGCAATCTGTACAAGTAATAGCAAGCATGTCTCATAAACAAGATAAGTTGTGCCTTGCCAATATTGCTACACTTCATAAATATGAACTCAAGTCTGTTTTGTGTTTTCTAGATCAGTAGCATAGTTTTATTTTAATTAAACACAACATATAAAATATTCATTTATGAAACAAACATCATTGTTTTTAAAAGATTGTATTAAATTAAATTATACTGCTTTTGCCATAAAGCCTTGTACAAAAGAACCATTCTGAATTTTAAGTGGATTGATACAGTTCAAGTGTCCATCAATAAAAACTATATTAGGAACACAGTAATGCTACCATGAATAAATGAGCTATTTATATTTCCTGATAATTTAAGTGCTTATATGAACTCATTCCAATTTCTAAACACTAGGCATTTCAGCTGTGTAGTAATTAAGAAACTATAATATCTATGGAGGAAAGGTAGATGCTGCCAGAGCCATTTTATCCAGCAGATTTTAAGCATTTCGCTTTATCAGTGACATAATTTGTTGTCGCATTTATTAGATCAGATCTGAATAACTCTGATAAGCCAAATGAAGAGCCCTTGAAGGTGATTCTTATAAAAGACCCGCCATGTAAAGGAAAGAGCACAGAGTTTCTGAGTTTTGTTCTTAGCTCTGCTAGTGACAAGCTGTGAGTCAGTTGACTCTTTGTGATCAAAGGAGGGAATTTCACTAAATTAACCTCCAGCTTGCAGATTCCATGATGACCTCCCAAAGAGGGGTGGACTCAGGTATAAAATTACAGATACAAGAAGTAGGTATGAAAATGAATATTTAAATGAATTTAAAAATTATGGTAAATGACAAGACTTTTGATACCTCTTCAGAAAAATTACAAGAAACTCATATATATACTTGTGTGTCTGTATGCTTTTGGTTTGTCACCTTACTTCTCCTCCCCACCAGAATGCTCTACAGATCCTTATACTTGGAAGGCCAAGGTAAGTGGTGCCCTGAAACTTCCGCTTCAATTACTTAACAGTAAACCTGCCACTGCTCCCAAATGCCCAGAAACCCTTATCATATAATACTAATCAGAATTATTTTGTCCAAATTCTACCTTTAGGATTCTCCTATCTGCTCCATGAAACTTTCTCTAAACATTTTTTTTATTGATTTACACTTCTCAAAACCCACAGTACTTATAATATGTACCACACAGTTTATCATTTACAAGCATTAGAAACTGTCTTAGATTGTTCACCACTGATTCAAGAATTGTCTTCTCAGTGAGAAGAAATCAAAGGCATGAATTTTCTTATTCTACCCCATTCTAGCAAATGTGACTTTACTGTCAAGTAGATGGTTTTAAAAACTAGTTGATTAACTCTCAACTAAAATAAAACCTCTTGTGTATTGATGATGTAGAATGCTGTATGTTAAATATTATCTCCCCAGCTCAATACCGTTGTACCTTCAGGTACATTTCAATTTCTAATTTCTATAAAGACTATAAACAAAAAGTGTTATCATGGATTCAAGTCATAGAAAATTGAAAATCTGGAAAGGACCCAACTCTGTTTTGCCATATTGTTCTGTAATGGATTGAGGTGACTTTGAGTGCTAAGGAAATGTTTCCTTTGGAGCATATCACTTTGAGAATAGCTGTTTTAAACATTCTATCTCAACTGTGTTATAAATCCCATTTACACATAAAACAATTAACTCATACCTCATGTGAAAATGTAAAACCTTCTCAAATCTTGAGCATTCATCTAAGGTTGACACATTTTTAGGGAGAACTTGTCAAGACCCAGAAGAAAAAAGGGAAAAATAAAATGAATATCAAGGCTGAGCTTTTCTTTCAAATGATCATAAATCTAATGTCTCTGCAATAAAGGGCATTTTTAATGCTATAAAGAATATTGTCAACATGCTGGAAGAAAATTCTGTGCTTACTTGCTTGTTTATTCATTTGAAAGTTTGTGGATGAGGAAAATTTGTCTTTAAAATTACCAGTAAGAGCAGCTTCTGCCCTTACAGGATTGCCATATTGACCTTCAGCTCATGTGCCAATATTTGAGTTTTTGTTACAAAGAATGCAAGTGAGAAGACATGGAGCAGCATCTTTGAAAACAGAAAGAAAGAAGAGAAAATAAAAAAACCTGTCTGGGTGAATTATTTTCCCCCAAAAAGGAGAAATAAGAACTTTCAGGAATATAGAACTAAAAATCATCACCAGCAGTCCTGTACTATAAGAAATGCTAAAGGCAGCATGAAAACAATGAAACTTGTATTAAACAAAATAAATCTTGCACAGAAAGACAAATAGGACATGATCTAACCTGTGTGTGAAATCTAAACTAGTTAAACTTACAGAAACAGGTAACAAAATGGAGGTTACTAGGGACTGTGACTGAGGAGGATTGGAGAGATGTTGGCTGAGGATACAAAATTTCAGTTGGGAGGAGTAAATTCAAGAGATCTATTGTATAATATGGTGACCATAGTTAATAGCAATATATCATATGATTGAAACTAGCTAAGAAAATAGATTCTAAATGTTATCACTAAATTAATGAGGTAATACATATGTTAATTAACTTGATTCAGTCATTCCATAATCATATATAAACAAATAGCAAACATATATATATAAAAACATCAAGTTGTACACCATAAACATATACAATTTTTACTTCTCAATTTTAAAAATTTGAAAAATAAAAGTATTAACCAAGAAACAGAAATGAAATATGAATGTCTGGTAGGAATAGTAATTACTCATAAGTGAGTTCATTTCTCTCAACAAAAGATAAAGATTCACATTGACTCTTTTTTTTTTTTTGAGTTGGAGTCTCACTCTGTCGCCCAGACTGGAGTGCAGTGGCTGCTCCCGGCCACCGCAGCCTCGACCTCCTGGGCTCCGGCGATCCTTCTGTCTTAGTCTTCCAAGTAGCCGGAATTACAGGCATGTGCTACTATGCCCGGCTGATTTTTTGATTTATTGTAGAGATGAGGTCTCGCTGTCCAGGCGGGCCGCGAACCCGTGGGCTCAGGCAATCCACTCACCTCAGCCTCCCAAAGGTGCAGGATTACAGGCTGAGCCACCGAGCACAGCTAACATTGACTTTTTAAATGGCAATTAAATTCTATCTATATGTGACATGTCTAAAACAAAATAATTCAAACTATTTTTTTTTTTTTGCAAGGAAGTAGAAATTTATTAGAAGATAGGAAAGCTCCAGACAGTGCGAGGGGACCTGAAAGAGGGTTGCCCTAAGAAGTTAAAATTTTACAATTTGTATGCAAAAAAGAAAAAAAGTTTTACTATATATCATTATAATTCAATTATAAAATACCAATAAATAAATATGGTTGTTTTACTAATAATGTTTGTAATTAAAATCAAAGAAAATAGGCACAAAATGTTATATACCAAATACCATAGAATAGACTGAAAGTATACAAAATAATGATAAAAAGAAAAAATAATAGAAATGAAAAGATAAACAAAAAGAATAAAAAAGACAAAGGAAACAAAAAGGAAAAGAAGAGGAAAGATGGACTCGAAGAGGACGAAGGAGAAGAGAATAGAAGAAAAAAGGAAAACAGAGGAATAATTAAAAACAGTTGAAAAAATACAATAATCATGAGAGTCTAATATATTTCAATCTTCACTCAAAAGCGATAAAGGATAAGAAAGAAAAAAGAAATCATTAATATAAGTAATAAAGTTGAAAGATTAGAGACTTTATCCAATAAAGAATGCTTTTTTGCTAGCATCATGGAATAATTACAATTATTTTCTTACATTTACATATAAATAAGAAATCAATGTAGTCTAAAAAGCAGAATAATATAGTTCATGTTCTTTTAACACAGTACAATAAATCTAGAAATTAATAATTTTGTTATTTTAATATATATTATATAACATTCTTTCATACACTAAATATTTTCCAAGCATCTTAAGATCTATAAGATTTCTGCTACTATGATGTTTACATACAACATTCTAACACTCAATGAGAAATAATAACATTGAAAATACACTGTGGCTAAAGGCCAAAGAGAGACGAATGCCTACATTGCATAATAACAAATGATAAAATGTGCAGGACTTAAATTATTTTTCTTTCACTAAATTAATGAATTTCTGTCAGCAAATAAAAACAGCTTTTCCATTTCTAAGGTGTATAATCATGGTTGAATGGTTAAAATAAAAAACACATAATGTCATTTGAGATGTCCTAGTATTAATTTAAATCATACCAATTATAAGCTTTATCAGTGCCCAACACACACTAGATATTCTAATAAATAAAATTAATATCTTTCAATATACCTAAAGATAAATATTTTAAAATTATTTTTTATTTTCTTTTTTTGCTTTTCTGAATACAAGACTCTTGTCCTGGTTTACCCCAAAATGTAAACCTTTAAGCTCTACTGATTGTCTTGAGTGAGTGTCATTTTGTTATCTTTCTCCTCTCACTCTTTTTTTTTATCCCTACTACAAATTCTCCAACACTTCAGCAGTTTAACTATTTGGCTTGGAGAAATGTGTTGGTCAAGTTCACCCGAAATAATAGAAGTTATTTCTTTTTCTATCATTAAGATTTGGATGGAGTCAGAAAGAGAAAAGACATAATAATGAAAGAAGAGAAAAAGAAAAGTTACAGAATCTCCAAACAAGAAAAGGAAACCAAGCCCTTGAAAAAGAAGTCAAAGTGCTGGTGCTCTTGTATTAATATTCCCTTTTCCAGGCTTTGGTCTAGAACAGAGAAGGTGAGTTACATAAGTAAGGTTGTTGACACCACACCGAGGACAGTTGGGGCTCTTATTCCATTCTGTTCTCCCTTTCACTCTGGGAAGACAGGGCTGTCTTGTAAGAGCCTGGGCACAGATAATCATTAGTACTGAGTAGCCCAGTGACATCAGGATGCTCCTGAAGATGAGGTCTTCCCAGTTGCCCACTTTTTCTATGTGATATAGAGAGAACTCAAATCCCAGCTTAAGGATGTCGCAAGAGGTTACTTATACAGTGGACAAGGTAACTCTAAGAAACCACTGTTGAATGACCACCCAAGCCAGAGCCGAAGGGGGAGACACAGGCGGACTTGAGAGTAGTCAAAGTCATCTTGAGCTGAAAGGGCTCCACTCAGTCAGGCACTGATTTTAAGAACATTGCTTGAGCCAAAAGGACAGTACCAGGTATATAAAACCATGGTCTTTAGCAGGACTTGCTTCAATTAGGACCTGCCCTTCAAATTCATGCCTACAAAAATTCACACGGAAAATATTCTTTTAATCAGGGATTCCTAGGAACAAAAGCCTTTACAAAAACAATTTCCTTTCTCTTGGTCTACATAGTTGCACTCTGTGGGCAAATACTGCTTTGGAGTGAGGCTATTTAGGGTTATGTGAAAAACCACTTCATAGCTGACTGATATTTTATCTGTGGAAAAAGAGAGGGAGAGAGAGAGAGACTGAGATAGAGCATGCATGAGAACGCATGTTAACCAAGATTCTCACTGCTTTGTATTATGCTACTTGTGTAAATACAAAAATTGTGATGCATAGTTGGAGATAATTTTGGCAATTGGAATCAGAGAATAAATATACTGAAAATCAGGCCGGTAGAAACATGCCTAGTATACTATCTTTGATTACAAAGTACTTAATCAGGTCTCTTCAACATGTGACATATTGACTCTATCATACAATTATCCAGTGATAATTATCCAATATTTACATGTGCTTGCCAAGGGAAAGACAGCAATGAAAGGTACTAACAAAGAAAGGTAGCAACAGGGGAAGGTAGTAATAAGGAGAGGTAGTAGCAAAAAAAGATAGTGGCAAAGAAAAGCACCCACAGAGAAATGTACTTGCCTAGGTATCTGTGTAATAGCATGGGACCAGACCATAAAAATAGATTGTAAGCAATCATGATTAAAATGACTTATAGTCTATATACCAATTCAAAATTGCATTATTATTACTTATTTTCACAAACACATGAGCTAGATCAGGTAATAACATTGAAAATACACTGTGGCTAAAGGCCAAAGAGAGGTGAATGTTACATTGCATAATAACAAATGAGAAAATATGCTGGACTTAAATTGCTTTTCTTTCACTAAATTAATGAATTTCCATCAGCAAATATAAACATCTTTTCCATTTCTAAAGTGTGTAATCATGGTTGAATGCTTAAAATAAAAAGCGTCATTTGAGATGTCCTAGTGTTAATTTAAATCATGCTGATAAGGTTTATCAGTGCCCAACACGTACTAGGTACTCTAATAAATAAAATTAATATCTTGCAGTTGGATCATTTCTTAAAAATTACAAAGCACCCTCATATCCCACACCTCCCTAGATCTTTCCAAAAACCTTATGGCATTATAAAACAAAAATAAGCCCTTCACACTGCAACTATGTAAAGGTGTACATGCACATTTTAGTCTATAAAAGCATATCATTTATGTGATAAATAGGGAACACAAGTTGACAGTTGTTCTTGGTGGTTGATAACTGGGACATAGAAACTAGTATACACATAACTTTCCTAAAATTAGTGGTAAAATGGAAATAACTGAGCATATGAATATATAAATAAGCAATACTGAACTTCTTCCATATTAAGTTTTAAGAAATCCAAGCATAAGGGCTTTTCTCATAATAAGGTTTGTTGATATTCCATGCCCTCAATCACTTCACACTCCCAGAGTATGTGAACAAATTACATGCAAGAATGAATGGGCAGGGTCCTACTTATTGTAATTATAATTTAACACACTTGAAAGACTGTACTTAAAAACGCATACAGAAAAAGGTAGTCGCAAAGTAACTACATTTTAACAAAAAAAATGTTTATGGTATATTCTAAAAA
Source organism: Carlito syrichta (assembly GCF_000164805.1). NCBI lineage: Eukaryota > Metazoa > Chordata > Mammalia > Primates > Tarsiidae > Carlito > Carlito syrichta. Next base: position 225,646 of record NW_007248880.1, read on the forward strand.
TGAAATGTCTAATAAAATTCATGAAACTTAATTTTAAAAATAACTGTTCCTTTGATTCTGGGGTTTTTATGTTTTTGATAACTTATTTTGTCTCAATGCATGTTTGAAGTGAGACCCAGAGGATAAATTTTCCTAATTCCAGATTCTTTGAATTTTTTATTGACCCACTCTTACCCCTTATTGAATTTATTAAAATCCATTGTGACGTAATATTCAACTTCTCCATCTCTGTTATGTCTTTATTCAGAGGATCATGTTTTCTTAATATTTCCTATTTTGTTTCCAATAACCTTCTGATGATGTTCAGTAATTTTTTTTTTGTAGCAGCAGCAGTATGCCTTTTAGAAACTGGTATATAGAAGACAAATATGGTATGTTTATCATGTTTATATCATAAAATTTATTTCTTAAAATTATGAAATAATGACTTTCGAATTTGAAATATTTCTGTCACTGCCTCATTTCTACATAGCATTCTATGATTTAAAACACTTTACTTATAATATCTAAATTAATATTTATCTTCGAATATGATTTAAACTGTGAAAATAAGTATTTTAAGGAAAGATTAAAGAAATTGGTAATTTCAACCAATGTAAATAAGACTAGTAAATATCTAATATCCATATTTTAATCATAAAGCATTTCTAGAAAGAAAAGTATTCTGTTTATCTACATTCACACTGGAAGAATAAAAAAATCATATCAATGAAGTAAATATGGAAGCAGAATAATAGATTTAGTTTATTTTAAAACTTCATGACAATAAATGTTATGATTTTTCCATATTAATTTATTTTAAAATTACTATTCAAAAAGCATTTACAAAGCATTTGCCCTTATGCCAGAGACTGGGTTAATTATTGTGGGTGAGACCCAGATATGGCCCTCCCCTCAAATACTCTATAGTCTAGCATTAAAAAAAAAAAGAACAGATGAAAATCATAATGAAAACTAGGAAATACACATAGTGCCGTGGAATACACAAGAGATATCTGCTAACTCTGTTCTACTTAAAGGAATACTCTTCACGAGGAGCTAATTTTGAATCTTGAGGAAAGATTTATCAGGTAAATAAAAGTCTGAATAAGAGTATATGAATATAATTATAAAAGTTTGAGAGTCACACAAGAGAAAAGTATGTTATAAAGTTTTAATACTTAGTAAACATAGGTCCTCATATAATATGGTTGTTCTTATTCTGCTAGGAATCTAGAAAAAAATAATAATTCAGATCTTATCCTTAGCTTGAAGCTCCCTCATGTCAGCTTTTTGGTTGAGAAGATGAAAGTTTCAATTTGGTTTTTAAATAATAATACCCACCCCAAGTAGTCCACAAATTAATCATTAATTATTTCATAGTGACCATTTAATTCTACTCAAAGCACAGTCACAATGCTTTTAAGAATTAATGATGTTTCCAATGAGACACAGAGTTTAAATCACACACACAAAAAATAAATCTGTTGAAGTTTCTTTAATGAAAAAGTCAGTGTTCCAAAAACATATTAAAAGTAGATTTATCAACTTCAGAAGGAGAGGTTCTACTTTTTTAAGTTTAAAATAATATTTAACATTAGATAGATTTTTAAAAATTCAACACTTGTTTACATACTATTTTATAGAAGATGCTGCACTACTTTAACTTTTACCACTTGCATGATTGAGCTAAGTTTATAGTTTCTGACTAATAAGAGTCTTATTCACGACCAACTATATAAATGTGTATATGACTCTCTATGATCCAGTAACCAATAGGTTAAGTGTTCAGTTTTCATGAGGATGTACAAAACAGTGTTATAAACATGAAGCAATTTTTGAGAAAGATTAACAAAGCTAGAATCAGCACACTTCCTAATTTCAAACTATATTACATAGCAATAGTGTTCGAAATAATATGTACTGACATAGAATCAGACACATAGATCAATAGAACAGAATAGAGAGCCCAGACATAAATCCATGCAAATATGGTCAACTAATCTTTGAAAAGGGCACCATGAATACACCATGGGAAAAAGAAATATTTTTCAACAAATAGTGTTAGAAAAACTGTGTATCCACATGCAAAAGAATAAAATTGGACCAAATACAAAAATTAACTTGAGATGGATTAAGTTAATTGAAATTAACTTGAGATGGATTATCTTGCACCAAATACAAAAGTTAACTTGAGATAGATTAAAGACTTAAATGTAAAATATGAAACCATAAAACTCCTAGAAGAAAACATAGGGAAAAAAACTCCTTGAAATTAGCACATTTTTTTAAGATATGACACCAAAAGAACAGCAACATAACAAAATAAAAAATAGACAAGTGGGACTATATACAATTTAAAATGCTTCTGCACAGCAAAATAAACAATAAAATGAAAACACAACATATGGAATGGAAAGGCAACATATGAAAAAATTTATTTTCACACCACATATTTAATAAAGGCTTAACATTCAGGATATATAAGAGACTCACAAACTCAATAGTACAAACAAACAAGCAAACAAATAAATGATTAAAAAATGAATAAAGGAGAAAAACATAAAATCGAAACAACTAAAGGTAAGTGGAACGGATGGGCAAATTGTGCAACCTGAGCCTCAGACTCCGGCAGGTATGAAACAGTCTAAGGGAAAAACAAAAGATACACCAATCTATTTATTTCCTTCCCTAGGAAGTACAAAAGAGACAAAATTAAGCGTTGCTTCATAATAAATAATAAACCCATAAAGACTATCCACAAAATTGTGGCTACGGTCACCACTAGATACAGGATGGAAACAAAGTCAGAGTAGAGCAGCACAGTAAGATTATAAAATGCCTGTGAAATGATCTATTCATCATTGTTAGTATCCATTCTACAGAACTACCTACATTTGTCATTATTTACACATTTTAAAAAATTGTGCCAGGCTCGGTGGCTCAGCCTGTAATCCCACGCCTTTGGGAGGCTGAGGTGAGTGGATTGCCTGAGCCTGCGGGTTCGAGACCCCTCTGGGTAGGCGAGACCTTATCTCTACAACAAAATCAAAATAAAATGAGCTGGGCGTGGTAGCGTGCACCTGTAATTCCAGCTACTCGGAAGGCTGAGGCGGAAGGATCGCCGGAGCCCAGCAGGGGAGGCTGCGGTGGCCAGGAACGGCCACTGCATTCCAGTCTGGGCGACGGAGTGAGACTCCAACTCACAAAAAAAAAGAAAATTGTGTATTATTTTCCAACTATGGTAAAATGTATTACAAAAAAAATTTTTTAATTATAAAATCTTTAAAATTATTTAAGTATAAAAATAATAATTTTCAAATATATGGTTTGCCATGTTTTCTAACTATCTCTTCGGTCCTCATTTCACAGTCTTAGTTTAGTACAGACCTGCACATCTTTTATGTGGTGTCTATTGACATTGAAGTTGATCTTCAGTTCAGCAAGATATGAGCAGCAAAAGATTCGGAACATGCTCAGTGTCTGTTTAGTGAAAACAAAAAAACTACAGAACTTATTTTTAAATGCTCCACTAATCATACTTGAAGTTTGCAAGTGCCCATTAATAATAATTCTCTATACGCTAGAGAAAACTTGCTGGATTTTAAATTCCAGGCAACTTCAAGGTAAAAAGAAATTCCCAGGGGAGAGCATAAATTGACGCTCCCATTATTCGTGCATATGTGTTTGTTTATTTCACATAATTGCCAACATTGGAATTATTTAATGTATTGATTTTTGCCTGTCTAGTGTGTGCGATGGGATGGCTTTGTGAGTTTATATTGGTTTCTGTTAATTAGCCATGAAGTTCACCAATTTTTATATGTGATCTTTCAAGTTCTACGAAATAATTTTCATTCGCTGTCTTACTTGTAGAATATTTTTATGGATTTTTATGATTTCTTTATATACATTGGATATTTATGTGCAAGTTTAGTATGTGCATATTTTTTAACTCACTAAATACCAAGCGGCCATTAAAAAAATGAACAAAGGACCTGAACAGACATTTTTCCAAAGAATACATACAAATGACCAAGAGGTATATGAAAAGATTCTCATCACTAATCTTCAGAAAAAAGCAAATCAAAACCACAATGACATATCATCCCATACTTGTCAAGATGACAAATAAACAAACAAGAAATAACAAGTGTTGACAAGGGTATGGATAAAAGGAAATGCTTGTGCACTGTTGGTGGGAATGTAAATTGGTACAGTTATTATGGAAAATAGCATGGAGATTCCCTTCAAAATTGAAAATAAAATGACTATAAAATCCAGAAATCCACTTCTGGGCATATATGTGAAGGAAATTAAATCAGTATCTCTGAGAAGATATCTACATTCCACCCACATGTTCATTACAACATAATTTACCATAGCAAAGATGGAAACAACCTAAGTATCTGTAAGTGGATGAATGAATAAAAAAGCTAGGGTGCTGTACAATAGAATAATATTCAGCTGTATAAACAAAAAAGGAAATGCTTATACTTGCAACAACATGGTGAGCCTGGAGGACCTAATTCTGAGTAAAGTAAACAATATGAGGAAAGACATTTTATAATCTCACTTATATTTGGAATTTGTAAAAAGTCAAATTTATAGAAGCAGAGAGTAAAATGGTGTTTGCCAGGGGGTGGGGAAAATGGGGAGATATTGGTCAAAGAATACAAACTTTCAGTTAGAAGATCAACAAGTTCTGAGGATCTAATGCACAGCATTAGCTGTGATGTGATGGATGTGTTAATTAATTTGATTGTGGTGATTATTATACGATGTGCACAAACATCCCATCATCACATTACTCATCTTGAATATATTCTATTTGTCAATTAAATATTTTAAACTTTTAAAAATAAGTAAAGAAACTATTGAAGGTATCCATTTTGATTAGATTTAACCCATGTGATAAAATATAAAATAGATGATTGGTAGAGGGAGAAGTGCTCATGGCTAGGGAGATGAAGACCACAACAGATTTTCTAAAGTCAAAGAGCACATCAAATTCTATTCCGTTTCTTAAAGTATTAAGATAATTGTTCAAGGTCTGTTTATGAGTAAGAACATAACGGTACTCGGTTTTTTGTTTCTGTGATAGATCACTGAGTATGATAGACTCTAAATTCATCCGAGTTGCTGTGAAGTCCATATGTTTGTTCTTATTTATGGCTGCATAATATTCCATTGTGTATATGTATCACATTTTTAAAATTCAGTCCAGCTTCGATAGGCAGCATGGTTGGTTCCATGTTTTTGCTATTGTGAACAGAGCTGCAACAAACATGCATGTGCAGGTATTTTTTTTGTAGAAGGGGATTGGTAGTAGTGGGAAACTGCCAGGGCCGCAGGGAGGAGGGATTGGCGGTTGAGGGAAACTGCCAGGGTAGGGAGGAACACACCTCATCAAGGGTACCTACATAATGAACATCTGTATACCTAACCCTGAATTGTACGCCACATCTTTAAAATAAAAAATAAAAACAAACAAAAACCCCTAATCTGACAATTAAATACCACATATATAAACATTAAATGTGATGAAAGCTTTATTTAAATTTCACTGTAGAATATTTTATTCTCTAACAGATTTTAAGACTTTCTCTTTATCACTGGATTTCAGCATTTGATTATGATGTGCCATGTTGTGATTGTCTTCATGTTTCTTGTCCTTGGAGTTTGTTGAGCTTCTAGAATGTGTGAATTTATAGTTATCATCAAATTAGAAATAATAAATGACCATCATATGTTCAGATATTTTCTCTGCCTCCTTCAAAGACTCAGATTATATGTGTATTAGGCCACTTAAAGTTGTCCACAGCTCACTGATGTGCCCCTTATGTATTTGCTATTTTTACACTCTATTTTTTCCTCTGTGTTACTTTGTGGATAGTTTTCATTCCTATGACTTTAAAGTTCACCAACTTTTTCTTCCACCATGTCGAGTCAGCTGTTAATCCCATCCAGCATTTTTTTATTCTTAACCATTGTATTTTACCAATTCTAGATGTCTGATTTGAATCATTTTTCATATCTTTCATCTCTACCTAACATTTTGAAAGTATGGAATATAATTAAATCAAATGTTTAGTATCTTTCTCTGGTTATTCTGATATCTGTACCAGTTCTGGTTCATCTCTGTGTATTCATTCTCCTCATTAGGGGGTCTTAAATTTCTGTAGCTCTGTGTATTTGGTATGCATATTGTTGGGTGCTAAATATTTTGTATTCCTAAAAAAAATTATTGAACTTTGTTCTGAGACACAGATAAGTTACTTAAAATCATTTTGATTATTTTGGATCTTACTTTTAAGAGGTGATAGGCAAGACCAAGGCACAGTTTACAGTAAGCCTAATTATTTGCTCTAGTGAGGCAAGACTTCTACTACATACTTTCACCAATGCCCATAAGTTATAGGGTTTTCCAGTCCAGCAGGTGGTAGTGGGCACCCTACTTATTCTGTGTAAGCATTAAGCATTGTTACCTCTAATTCTTTGTGGTTCTTTCCCTGTCCTTGGGGAGTTTTATCATATCCATGTATTAATCACTCTGAAAACTAATCAGAGACGTTCTGCAGATCTCTGGGTTATTTTTCTGAGCATCTCTCTCTTTTGAAATACTTCACCCTGTGAACTCCAACTTTCTTGGTGTCCATACACTTTCAGCTAAAATTTCTCAACTCAGGGAGCTTGGTAAGCTCCTTCCAGGTTCCTCCTCCTCTACCACTACTTAGAGACTCTTTCAAAGACATACACTTGGACAATCATAGGTTTTGCCTCATTGATTTCAGAAGTCACTGCTCTTCACTGCTTAATGCTTTGTCCAGAAAACTGTTTCATAACATAAATTTAAGTAAAGAAACAAAAATATACATTCTTGAAATAATGTTTATTTCAAGAATAGAATGAGTTGGAAGGTATTCCCTCCTCTTTAAGTTTTTGGAGGAGTTTACATAGAATTGGTATTATTTCTTCCTTAAATGTTTGATAGAGTTCTTCACTGATGATATCTGAGTCTGGAGTTTTCTTTGCAGGAGAGTTTTTATCTACAGATCCTATTTCTTTAAAAGGCATACATGAAGTCAAAATCCAACTTTAAACTTATGAAACAAATATAAAAAGCTTTTAATTAACATTAAGAATGTCTACCAATAACATAATTAACATTTTTCATGGTACTCTCAACAGTGCAATAATGATAAAAGAGGAAATAAAATGAGTAACATTCAATATTTGTAGTTGGAATCAAATTGTCTCCTTAGAAAAAGTAAGTCACCTATAAATGAAAAAAATGACATTTCTTTAAAAAATATTTGACCCACCATCCAGCGTGGGTGTATCATCATTTGGTTTTCTATAAGCTGGAACAAGTATTAATAATAACATTTCCATAGCACTAATTATATGTCAGTTATTATTCTAAGTGCTTTTCAGATAGTGATTATTTTTAACTTCATTCTTGTCCCCATTTTGATGATGCTGAAAGGAGGAATGGAGAAGTTAAATAAATTGCTCAAACGGAATTGGCATTGTAAGCAAAACCAGATGACCGCATATAAAACACAAACAATAAAAAATCTTCATTCTGATCATAAAATCAATAGATATTTACTACAGAAAATTTGGAAAATGCAAGAAATGCCTAAGATAATAAGTAACCATGGGTGTTTATTCAAAATCCATTTAGGCAAAATTGAGGTTATATGACTGATATTTGAGTTTTGATGAACTTTGCCTTCTCCATGCAAAAGATTTAGTTTTTCAAGTTGTATCGATGATTTCTATGATTGTCTCATGTGTGTTTAAGTCAAGTTTATTTGTATTCTCAACTCTGACTTATTTTACCACAGGATATTCTGTTATTCTGTCAGGCACAGAAGTCTCCTACAGTGGCTTTTGATTTGTCGGAACTGCCCACTAATCTGTGGTAGAGTTGAGAAAATTGCCAACTGCACATCTCTGTAACAGCATTGTTCCATGTCCTCAAAAGAGCTTCATATGTTCCCCAAGAGTACCATTGATTCCATAAACCCAGTTAGTTTCTATTTGTTCCTCCTCTTTTGGCGAGGGTATTAAATATAGTCCTTTGAGAAAAGTGAAAGCATGCATGTGTGTGTGTGAATGTGTGTGTGTGAGTGTGTGTGTGTGTGTGTGTGTGTGTGTTTAGCTACAAAGAATAGGGATATAGTTGGTTTGCAAAATTCTTATGAAAACATCTGTATCTAGAAAACATGACAATTTTCTAAGTGCATTTATTAGAAAATGGAAAGAAAAAGTATCTCCCAACCAAATATCTTCATTAAAAATTAAGATGCTTTATTTTTCACACTTCATCTTGAGGAATCCAGAATGCTGGAATTTTATTGGGAAAGAGGACTCACTATCAAATAATTGAAAAACATTGTGTTGTAAGCAATATCCAAATAATAGTGTAGTGTGAAGAGAATAAGATGATAATAGAAAAACCCACCAAATGATGTTTGTCTTTTGGTAACTTTCACTTGATTGCATTTAGAAGACTCAATTAAGAAGGGTCACAAAAGAGACCAAAGCTAAGGTAGATTTTAGCAAAGTTGTAAAACACATGCCAGCTGACTGGCTGGATGAATGAGCAGACTTTATTTTCCTTTAATGATATATTATATTGTGTAAGCAAGACTGCTAATGAAATGGATGTGGTGAAGGAAGATGGCAGAAAGAGAAGAGTCAAAGATAATCCTTCATTTTTGACTTCAGAAAATTAATGAATAATAATAGAATACGCTAACTTTTTGACACTGAGAGACAATATAGGGTTACCCCCAAAAAAACTGGAATTATTTTTAGAAGGAGTTTCCCTTGTGATACGGGCTTCCCCCGTTAGGTAGGTATTCTAGGAACCCATCAGAATCAGTGTACCAGCTAGCATTGTTGTGAGAGGCTACATTTGGCTTCAGTTATTTTTATTTTTATTTTTATTTTGGAGAGTCTTTCAATGCATTTGCCCATTTCATTATGGGTGATTTACAAGAACACCTACCTACACTGCACTGAATGTTCAGCAGTTTTTGTTGTTGTTGTTGGTTGTTGTTGTTGTTGTTTTACCAAAAGTGGCATGACTCCCATACCCCATCCTCCCTATTCACCTGATCGCTCCCCGAGTGACTTTTTTTTTTCTCCCCTGGATGAAAACTAAAAATGGTAGAAGCACTAAAAGGCATCAAAATAGAAGAGTTCAAAACTGTTTTGAGCAGTGGAAAAAAGTGTCTCAATAGGTGTAATGCGTCAAACAAAGAGTACTTGAAGGTGCCTGAAGTTTAAACATGTAAGAACAAACGCATATTTTTTAATAATTAAATTCTGGTTCTGTTGTGGGGGGCTCCCACCTCATATAATTGGAAGAGTATTTCAAAATCAAGTTTTCAGTTTAGGTATACTTGTGTTTAAATTTTTTTTAGATATTGAGTCTTCTAGGCATGATAAACAACTTTAGTAAAGTCTCAGGATACAAAAATCAATGTATAAAAATCAGTAGCTTTCTATACACCAATAATGCCAAGCTAAGAACCAAATCAAAGGCTCAATCTCACTTACAATAGCTGAAAAAAATAAACTATCTAGAAATGCACCTAACTAAAAAGGCAAAATATCTCTACAAGAGAACCATAAAATCCAAATGAAATAAATTATAGATGGCACAAACAGATGGAAGAACATCCCATGTTCATGGATTGGAAGAAAGAATGAATATTGTTAAAATGACCATACTGCCCAAATCAATCTACAGAGTCAATGCAATCCCTATCAAACTAACAACATCATTTTTCACAGAACTAGAAAAAACAGTCTTAAGGTTTATATGGAACCAAAAAGAGCCTGAATAGCCAAAGTAATCCAAAGAACAAATAAGGAGACAATATACTGCCTGATGTCAATTATACTATAGTGTCATAGAACCTAAAACAGCATGGTCCTGGCATTAGAACAGACAGACAGATAGATGAAATAGAATAGAGAAACAAGCAATAATGCCATATACCTACAATCAACTGATTTTCAACAAAAACAACAATGGGAAAAGGGCACCCTATTAAATACAGTGAAAGTAAAATTGACTAGCCATAAACTAAACTGGATCCCTCTTTCTCACCATATGCAAAAATTAACTCAAGATGGATCAAAGACTTAAATATGAGACCTGAAATGACATAAATTCTAGAAGAAAACCTAGGAAACACTCTTCTGGAGTTGGCCTAGGCAAAGGATTTATGATGAAGACCTTGAAAGCAACTGCAACAACAAAAAAATAGACAAATGGGACCTAATTACAAATTATGCCTGAGATAAAGGGCTAATATCCAGAATCTACAAAGAACTGAAACAACTCAATATAAAGAAAACAATCAATCCCATCAAAAACTGGGCAAAGGACATGGGTAGACTTCTCGAAAGAAGACATACAAGAAGCCAACAAACATATGAAAAAATGCTCAACGTCACTAATAATTAGAGAAGTGCAAATAAAAACCACAATTAGATATCACCTTATACCAGTCAGAAAGGCTATTATTAAAAAGCCAAAAAACAACAAATGTTGGTATGGTTGTGAAGAGAAGAGAAAACACTTTCACTATTGGTTGGTGGGATTGTAAACTAGTTCAAACTTTATGGAAAACAGAGTTCTCAGAGAACTAAAAATCAAAATACCATTTGACCAAGCAAACCCATTACTAGGTATCTACACCAAGGAAATCGCTATATAATGATGCAGCACTATTCACAACAGAAAAATCATGGAACCAACCTATGTGCCCACCAAGGGTTGACTGAATAGAAAATGAGGTATATATATCATGGAATACTATGTAGCCATAAAAGAATGAAATTGTGTTCTTTGCAGCAATATGAATGAAGCTTAAGAGCATTATCCTATGCTAAGTGAACTAACTCAAAAACAGAAAACCAAACACCACATGTTCTCCTTACATGGGAGAACTAAATGACCCCAAAGATGGAAATAATAGACATTGGGACACCAATAAGGGAGGTGGTGGAAAAAGGAGTTAGGGTTCAGAAATTTTCTATTGGGTACAATGTTCACTATCTGGGGAATGGGTCACCTGAGATCCAAGTCCCACCACCACATAATATGTTTATGTAACAAACATGCACTTGTACTCCCTGATTCTAAATTTTTTTTTTAATGCAAATAAAAATTACAGTGAGATACCACCTAACACTGGTAAGGATGGTTATCATTAAAAAATCAAAAACAACAGGTTTTGGTGAGGGAGGGAGAAAAGAAAACACTTCTACATTAATGGTGGAAATGTAAGCTAATTCATTTGTGGAAAGCAGTCTGGCATTTTCTCAAAGAAATAAAAATTGAGCTTCCATGCAATCTAGCCATTCTTCTTCTGAGAATATACCCAGAAGAACATAAATCACCCTATCAAAAAGACACTTATACACGTATGTTCATTGCAGCACTGTTCACAAGAGCAAAAACGTGGAACTAACCCAGATGCCCAACAAAAGTGGACTGGATAAAGAAAGTGTGGTACATATAGTACATAAACACAATGAAATATTACACAGCCATAAAGAGGAACAAAAGCATGTGGCCTTCACAGTAACATGGATGCAGCTAGAGACCATCATAAGTGAACTATCACAGAAACAAAGACTTAATACCGTAAGTTCTTACTCATAGGCAGATCCTGATCACTGGTCACATGAGAACAAGCGTGGGATTGGATTGGCAGATGCTGGACACTACCAGGGGAAGGAGGGAGGGAAAGAAGAGGGATGGGGTCATGTGACAACACACTGGGTACCAGATCCACTCTCAGGGGAGAAAGGGCCTGCAAGAGGCCCAAACTTCACCTGCATGCAACTTACTTATGTAGTAAATCCTCACTGTACCCCACAGCTCTAAATTTAAAAAAATAAAAATTTATTTCACATATCTACACTGAGCTATCAAATAGGCTGTCAAATATGGGCATGAATTTTTAGGCAAAAGTTACGTTTGTGAATACACATTTGTGATCTAGGAGTAGTTTACAGCATCATTGGATGTGTGTGGTTGCTAAGGCAGAAACTATGGATGGAAAGGGAAAATCCTGGGAGAACTTCAACTTTTACAGCCAAAGAGAATGAACCAAGAAAGTGTGGTGTCACAAATCTAGTAGGAGTTTCAAAAGGGAGAGTGTGGTCAGCTGTAAACTAGATTGCTGCAGAGAGGTCAAGTGAGAAAAATGCAGAAAAGACCCCTGCATTTTGCTCTACTTAGGCTATTTTGATTGTGATATAGGTGGTCTCAGTGGAACTCAATCAAAGCATATTCATGACAGATTGTAAAGAAAATCATTTTAATGGTCACTTAACATGCCATCATCTTTGATCTATGTTGTGTTGTAATTTAAGAAATACTGTGTAACATATATTTAATTTATATTCATTTTTACTACATATTACATATTACAAATAGCATAATTTTGAATCTTCCTGCGCATATAAAGTTATATTTGATCACGTCTCTAAATGAATTCATAGTCTAAATATTTTTCATTAAAAGATAATAAACATTATAAATGTTTTGAATACATATTGCCAATTTCTCTCTTTCCATGCAGATTAATTTAGAATATATTATATGATTCCAGATCTGGTTATAAAATATAAATGAACTAAAAATAATTTGCTTTAATTTTAAGTTAAGACAGATGACTCCAGCATCTAAACAACCCAATCCATTTCTCTACATTGACTTTGAAACAATAATTCCTACCGAAAACAGTTATTTTTGTTTTATACTAGAATAGAATTGTTCAGTTTACTTTATTTGTAAAAAAAAAGTTTGAGGAGAAAAAATGATCATATATTGCCATAGTTTCTGTTACTTTAAGTGAGTCTGTATTCTATGCATCCCTTACTGAACAAAGGTGAACTCTAAGAAAAACTACACATTCTGAATCATTTGCGCTACAGAGTAAACCTACAACTAAAAGTACTCAAATAGTACCGTGACTAGAACATATAATATAATATGATATGGTCAGGGTAAAAAAAAAAACAAAACATTGTGTTTATTTACATCTCACAAAGAAGTAACACCATTAAATTCAAATATCCTTAGCACATTGCCTGGCACTTAATGGGTACTTAATAAATATTTTTTGAGTGAATTAAGTCAGTTCAGGAGGAAATAACATATATCAACATTACATTCTCTCCTGTGGCTGAAGAATCTGTTTGGCAAGTTAGTCCAAGAATCAATAGTAATTACTTTAGGATTTTGATGAATTTGAAAAATAAACTTTAAAAGTCTGAATTAGATTGTGTATTGGCTTCTCTGTCTCTAAAATGCAATACTTCACTTTCTAAAATGAACCTACAAAAGTATTATTTTTTTCCCTCCAAAAGAATCAGGTATTCTTTAGATACCAAATTAAATACCTTTGTTTATCCTTAGTGCGTGTTGATCAAATAAATGTGCCTTCTCAGTAATACCCACAATTTTATTTCTCCTATTACAAATGCTCATCCAACATGAGTGTATTTTAGGCTGGTCAAAATCAACACCTCTATTAAACAGTATTTTTTCCCCAGTCAATATTTTTCTCATTCAAACATTTACTTTCAGCAATCCTAAAACTCCAGCAATCTAAATATAGGCAACCTCAACTTGAAAAAATTCACAGCTAAAACTAACATATACTCTCTGCCAATCTGTGCACCAGCTGTGGATTAAAATGTGCTGAAAAGCAGAACATTTTGTCTCTCTTCAATGATCAAATAGTCTCTTGCAGCACATACAACTCTTCATTTAATGGGAGGAGGGGTGCTGCAGGAGGAAAAGAAGAATCTGGGTGATTTTATTTTGAGGTGTTCGGAAGGTGCTGAAATCCATTTAACTTACAGTTGTCACCTGGTTCTTCAAACAAAAACCTGTGTGAGTATGAAATAGGGACAGAGAAAGCAGTGGTAACTGAATCAGATTCTTGGAAGGAGAATAGCTTTCTGACTTTTCCAAATTACTTTCAGATTTGCTTCCTGTTTATTTTCTGACAAACATTTAAAAATATCTGCCCAAATGAGGTCGCGTTTGCAGAGACTGTAGAAACTTCATGTAACTGCAAGGTTCAGGGGCTGGGGGGGGAGGCGGGAAATGACAGATTTATTACAGAGGTGAGCATTAGCCAAAAAGTTCATTTAATTGTTTTTAGGCTCTTTAAAAATGTGAATGCTTTTTTACATTAATATAGTGTTTACCAACATGAATTCTAATTTTTGTAGCATAAAATTGCTCAAACTTTTTCTAGACTTCAATAAATTATAAATTCTTTACTTATTTATTCATCTTAAATGACCTCAAAACTGTTCAAAGATTATCCAGCACAAGATGTCTTACTTGAAAAGATCAATGCTAACTTGACCAGTATAATAGACAAGTGGAAGATCACAAGAAAAAAAAAAATCTTAAAATTGTTGACTGAAAATATATGCTGAATTTTCCTTGGTATTTTGCACAAAGGTCATATTTTTGTAAATACTTTTATCTATAGGCAAAATAATTTGTTTTACTAATTTAGCTCCCCAAAGTGTAAATTCTATTGTCTTCTAACCATATGACAAAACTGAATAGTTGCTATCTAATCATATGTTTTATTATTTTGTTTTAATGAGCTATAACTTAAATTATTCACCATAGTTTTAAAAATACAAATTGCATATATGTCAATCAGATTGCTAAATTTGGAATTATTATTCATTGAGAGTTAAAATGGAAATCTTGCACTAAAAAGAAATTAAAGGAGAAACATCTGTATGTGTATGTAACATTATAATAAAATGTGTATATATTTTATCTTTAGATATTGTCTCAATCAAAAGAAAGAAAACTAGCAATTTGAGTAACATACGTATCTTTAAAACATGCAATTTTTAAAGTAGAAATATGAAACAGCAAAGTAATGTAAGTAGTATCTTTCATGTACTTATATTTAAAGACGACTTTATATTTTAAAAAACACTGAATATTTCACTGTGAACTTTACAACTACTCTTTAAGATATAAAAAGACAGACACTGTTATTGTTAATTTCTGGATGAGAAGACAGACATAGAAATTAAGTGAATTTTCACAGTCTTAATTGTTTAGTCTTATTGTTTAAGTTGTTTTTAATCTTCAAAATCACATACACACACACACACACATACACACTCCAAATAAAAATCAGACTCTTACTTGCCATGTATCCTGAGAACAAATAAGCAAAAATTGATATATACATTAAAATAAAATAACATAGGCAATCAGTTAAACTAAAGGCAAAACAAGGAAAAAACAAAAAATGCAAAAATTATTGAAATTAAAAAAGGTTGCTTTTCTTCCTAGTACAAAAAAAAATCTAATCAGAACTCTAAATGTGAATTTCACCAAAACAAGGCCACACCAAGGAAATTAAGAGCAGAACAGTATAGGTTAAGGACCACTTAAATACAAACTATAATCAGTCCATTTCAATTGACCTTTTAGAAGTAATCAGAGTTTTTGTCACTGAGTTTTATAGTTATTTTTTCAGCCAACTTAACTTCTCTGTCCTTGACTAACTTTCAAAATAATATAGCATTAAAAATACAAATATACCATGTCACAGCTATCAATGATGCTTCCGTTCTTTTGAGGGAGATAGTATATAACAGTCATTTTGAAAGAATGTCATCAAAAGGAGATGAGACTATCTTTGAAATACAACATCAATACTCCTCTGAAATAACTAAAATAATAATCTTTTTAATTTAAGTTTTAAATATTAAGGATCACACAGAAATCAGAGATACACATTATTGATTCCAGGAGATTTACTTTGAAAATAAGAACAGGCCAAATGTTGATCTCAATTTGTTGTCTATACTATCTAGGGTTATGAAAGTCCCTTTTGCTCTCACATTTGTTATCTTACGTCACCTCATGGTGTCTTAAATTCCCACTAGACATAAGACTCAGAAAGTCACTGAGGAAACATCAGTGTTATCAGCAAACACATTAACATATCTCACACATCTAGTCCTTATCAGCTATCAACACCTCAACTTGAATTCATGTAACAAAAGGGCCTAATCAGTTACTGGGCAGAGAATAAAATGCAGGACTTATACATTTTAACTGAGGGGAAAGTGTGACAAATAGACTTTCTTGTGAGGCAGAAAGTATGGATACAATTGGGAAAATAAGAGTAAAGAACAATCAGAGGCTGAAAAGGTGAGACTGAATGTGCGAAGAATGAGTGACTCTGTCATTGCCTTTTCCAGCTGCATGAAAAACTGCAGCACTAGTCTTGTCCTTGGTTCTAAAGGAGTCATTACAATCTTAGAAATAAACCAACAGTATTTGGTTTCTTGCATTTTCACCAAATCCCCCTACAGACTTGCTACGGGGGAACTGTTAGTTAAAGGATTTCCCCTTTAAGGTTTCTGACTCCTGGTGTAGCATAGATCAAGAAGACATCTCCAAAGTGTGATATTTGTCTCAATTTCCCCGCCTGGAATTCTTCATCTGAAGCCCAGATCTATTCTGCCTACCACAACTAAATACTAAGTAAAAGAAAAGCAAAGGAGTAGCACCTTCAACATCACATATTGTGAAGCACAAGAGGGTCATGACTAAGTAGAGGTCACCGGGAGATGCCAAGGGTCCAACCTGGAGGCACCACGAGTCTAGGTCAGAGAGACATCCAGAAAGTCCACTCCAGTGGACACATATCAGAAACATGAAAAGAGTTACCATCACAGTCTGATTTATTCTGCCTATTGGAGTCTATCTGTTTTTTTGTTGTTTTTTTTCCTTTTTTAATATTTTCTTTTTCTTTTTTGTAAGTAATTCATGTTAACTAGAAAAGACTTGGAAAACATACAGATGAAACCATATACCACCTGAGATTTAACCACCTGGAGATAATCACTAATAACATTTTCATATATTTCCTCACAATCTGTTTTCTTCTCTGCATGTATAGTTGTAGATAAAAATATAAAGAGATGTTTTGCCTCATATGGTGCATATGGTTGTATAACCCTTATATTACTCAGTGAATTGTGATAAATATTTTCCTAGTTGCCAAAATTCTATAACATGATTTAAAGGCCACCAGGCCAAGTATAGTGTATGATATACCACCCATAGGAACTCACAGGCAAACTTACATTGTCTAGTTCTTACCAGTCTTCTCCTTTGAACACTGGAATTTTCTTGGCTCTTTGCTAGGTTGAGCTACCATTATGACACACCATTCTTCGGACTTTGAGTATTACACAGTCAATACCTCCCTTACACCTATGAGATTGGGCTTACTGGAAAAAAAAGTATCTACTGAATTGTCCACACCTCTGAACTGTCGGTTGGACTGTCCTGCCTCCTTGTTAGAGAGTCAACTTCCACAGCCCCATTTCCTCTGCCCCAACTAATACTGCTTTCCTCCCTGTCCTTGTGGGTGAGAGACCAGTATATTCTATTTCCAGCCTGTATCTAGAATAAGTGTATAAAAGGATAGTTAATAAAAAAAATAATAAATCCATTCATGTTATTATCTTGCCTGATAAGTCCTAAAAGGATATGTAGATTTTAGCATGGCAGTACTCAAGGATGACCTCCACACATACGGAGGGTATCTTCGTTAGACTTTTGTTATATTCACTCAACAAGTATTTATTGGGCACTTAACTACGTGCCAATTTTTGTGATTCTGGTCTTTAGGAACTCTACTGGTCCAGTGAAAAAAATAAAGAAAGCAAACAAACATAATAATTATAAATATAAAAAATGTTATTGAGGAATCAAAAAAAAGAGGCTGAGAAAAAGAATATTTGGGGGACCAACTTTAAGAAAAACAGCCAGAAAACAATACCCCGAGAAGAATTCCAGCACATTAAGGAAACATCTTTTCCTACGATCTCAATGAATTTTAAGTTCACCCTGTCATCATTTCCAAAGCATCTAATATGTTACACACTAGGATCCTTAGAACTTTGCCATTTCTGCCTCACATGTCCTTCATCCTTACCTATGTCCAGTCTATGTTTCTTCTCATTAAAATATGTCTATTTTCACCTCATCTGAAGTACTTAAATACTTGTATTGAATGAGTTAAATAATTAAACATGAAAAAATGCATCTTTATTTCCAGCCTGCAGCAGTTCAATACATAAATTATGTCTGATTCTGGCAACTCTTCGACAACTAAAAAGATGTTTAAAACAGAAAAACAGGAAATGCCACAGAGAAATGTGTCTCTTTGTTTCTTTGGAGGAAAAAAAAAAAACTTCCCATCAGAGACTCTCAGCAAAATAAAGTGAAATATGCTCAATTTTAAGAGTTAGCCAAACCTTGGAATTGAATTACAGCTCTTCCTCTTGCTTACTGTGATGACCGAAGGCAAACTACTTAACCGCATTGAGCCTCAATCTCCTCATCCATAAAATGAGAATACAATACGCCTTGCAATGTAATTCTAAGAATTAGTGATAATATATGTAAAGCACTTAGCACAGCTCCCTCTAACAGTATTACTTAATAAATAGCTATCATTATCAGTTCTTAACAACCTTGTGATATATAAATTGTTACCCCCATTTGATCTATACATTATCCTCATAGTATGCCAACCATGCCCAGAGAGGTTAAATAACTTGCCCCAAATTAGAGTCAAGGTGAGGATTTAACTTCAGAGCTCTGCTCTTAACTATGTTTGAAGCACTACAAGAAAATTAAGTGTAGAGTAGCAACTTAGCAGATTTCATTAGTGGTGTCTCAGGTGCAAGGCCATTTAAAGTAACACTTGGCAGATGGAATATTCTGTGGTGACGAGATGTGCCTTAAAATCAAGAATGATAGCTAAGTGAGACTGGAAGTACTGACTTCCTACAACTACCATTCATCAGGTAAAACTAAGCTCAAGGACAACAGGAGAGCAAGAAGTATAAGGAAGTGGGACAGTGGATTAGGGGCCGATGAGAACAATCTCACAGGGTATCCCAAAGGAGTACACATATACACCAAACACCAATGGAGGTAACCTAATTCAGATCACGTTTGAAAAATCTCTTACTTTTTATGGTGGGAAAAACATTTTAGTTCAAGAGATTTGTGTAGAGGTGGCAGTGACTTAGCCACTAACCTGGATTATATATAGGTCAGAAATCTTTTCTTAAGTAAAAAGGACCAGCACTAGACAGAAAATTACAGTGCCCCAGCCTTGAGATTGAGGTCTAGACAGAACTAAAGAGCAGAAACCTTGGCTAAAAGCCAAGTCTTTGGACAGAGCCATCATAAGGGCAGAAAGAAAGAAAAAAGAAGCAACGATACACAACCTCACAGGGAATGAACACTCTGCAGGCTTTGTTCATGCACAGGTTTCTTGGCAGCAAAAGTTTGGTAGAAGCAACACAAAAGCCTAGCAGTCATAACCACATCAATTGTCTGTCTCAAGCCCCACCAGGTGGAGAAACTAAGGCATTTGGTATATTTTCTGATTTAGTCGATGTTGCTTCAGGAATAGGCAGAGATTGAGTTTACATCAGAAGACTTTACAGAGCACATCTAGAGGTTTTGCAGAAAATAAGGGTAGGGAAATGAGGCCTAAATTTGACCTTCATTTATTCAGCATAGATGGAGATACTTACAAATGGGACTTGGACTCTACAGTCACAATTGATCTAGTAGGAAATACACAAATAGTCTCTGGAAAGGTCTTTTAGCATAATATTACAACATTGGCTGAAGTTTCATTCCTTGAGGCACAACATATAGAACCCCAAGGATGAAGGAAGGAGTATGAAATAGTCAATATCAGAGTTTAAAATATAGATGAGACATTCTCAGGCATAGAAATCTGTTCTGAGTGTTGAAAATGTAGATATTACACTCATAGTAGAAAATCTGTCAGGGCAGGAATAGGGAGAATCCTGCACTGACTTATTGTGGTGACTTCATGGTACTCAACTGGACTTACCATTGCTTTGGTCTTTTTACATATGCAACACTCTAAAGACAGAACAAGCTACAGAGGATAAGGAGGTAGGTGTGCTTGTCAAGCATCTGTGAGGGCTGTAATGGGTACTTGGGGGACAGGACTGGAATCAAGTGCTATTTTACAGTGTTTAGAAAGAGAGTGGAGCCATTACGTGAAAATATCAAGGATTATTTCCTGGTATGAGACCACCTTAGATCAAGAAAATATTTCTCATCCATATATCATTGTTCTTGCCTGCTATCTCTTTTACCCATGACGGATTATGGCTATCCTAGTCCATTGCTACTGCAGCCCACCCAAGTCAGTCCTCCTGAAATTATCCCTAATTCTCCAAGTGAAAAGCCCTTCAAACTGATTTTAGGAACTTTTGGACATGATCCAATCATTCTGTGATCTTTTTGTTTCTGACTGGATTAAAAAAAAAAAGACTTGTATGTTCCCTGTTTCAGTTCTAGGATCAGTCATTTCTCCACGGATTCCTGGTTTCTCTCAGTGAAGGGTGATACTGAACTATGCACTAATTCTGTTCATTGTTGTTAAGATTTTGCTGCTCCTGGGCTCTCCCAGTAGAGCTAGAAAAAATAGTCATGTATCACTTAACAACAGGGATATGATCTGGGAAATGCAGTTAGGCTATTCTGTCATTGTATGAATGTACTTTTAAAAGCCTGGATGGTATAGCCTACTGTACACCTAGACTATGTGGTATGGCCTATTGCTCCTGTTTAGCATGTTACTGTACTGAATGTGTACTGTAACACAATGGCAAGTACTTGTGTACCTAAACAAAGAAAAGGTACAGCAAAAAATATGATATTCTAATATCATGGGACCCCCATTGTACATGGCAGTCCATTGTTAGCCAAAATGTCACCATGTAGCAAATAACTGTATAACAGAGAGTATGTGTGTATGTAACCACAGTTTGCAGCTGTATTTATTTGTGTAATTCTGTGTCTTGAAAACTTCAGGGTTTATTCCGGTTTTATTCCTTTATATATTTATAACTCTCTTCTGATAGCTGGATCACCTTATCCTTAGCATGGTTACTTATTTGATCAAGCCCTTGTGTATCGCCAGTCCTCATCTCAGTCTTGCACAGATGACTTTTTACCTTACCTGGCCTTTGACCCTCAGCCTCATGCCAGGCTGATTCTAATAACCTGTGTAGAAACTCTTCTATTCCCTCTCAAACTCAGACACCCCAAGTACAGCAATTTATTCAAGTATACATAGAAGAAACATGTTTATCAATTTGAGTATTTCTGGTCTACATTTCACTTTTCAGTGTTTAGGAAGAGTTGATTTAAGTAGTTTTCTATTTAGTTTCTATGAAGAACAATCTTCATTATTGTATTTGTTAAACTACATATGTCTAGTTCATAGGCTGACAAACACCATATTGTGAGCCAAATTCTGTTTGTAGCCTGATAGTATAAAGTCCTGTATAATAACTATATATAGATTATATATACACAATATATATAGCTAATATACAAGCTAAGAATGGTTTTTACATTTTTTTAATTTTTTTGAGTTGAAGTCTCACTCTGTCGCCCAGATTGGAGTGCAGTGGCCGCTCCTGGCCACCGCAGCCTCGACCTGCTAGGCTCCGACAATCCTTCCGCCTCAGCCTTCCGAGTAACCGGAATTACAGGCATGCGCTACCACACCCGGTTGATTTTTTGATTTATTGATTTATTGTAGAGATGTCTTGCTGCCCAGGTGGGTCTTGAACCCACGGGCTCAGGCAATCCACTCACCTCAGCCTCCCAAAGGCGCAGCGTTACAGGCTGAGCCACTGAGCCTGGTTGGTTTTTACATTTTTAAAGGATTGTAAAGTTGTGTGTGTGTGTGTGTGTGTGTGTGTGTGTATGTGTGTGTGTGTGTGTGTGTGTGTGTATGACAGATACCATATGTGATCCGGAAAAACTTAAGTATTTACTATCTGGCTCTTTACAGAAAAAGTTTGCCAACCCTGGTCTGGGATATCTGATTATTCTGCCAACTTGGCTAACTCATTTACCAGGAGGTAGTGACACAAAATGAAGTAAGTTTCTGAGCTGCTTTAAGCCTCAAAGACTTTAAATAAGTTGCAAGTAACCACTGAAATTGCTATCATATCAAAACAGAAATAATGAATAACTTGCAAAATCATCAGTGAGAACAGGATAGTGCTAAGGATAAAAATCTAAGTTACCCCACTCCTTATCTTAAATTAAACATGCCAAGCCCCATTTACCTCTGATTTGCAAAACCATTAATGGAATGCTGTCCTCCAATACTATTTATTTCAGTTGACATCTTCTTATATAAACTGCTAATGCTTGATTATATGAGTTTGTACAACTGCAGAATTAATTGAGTATAACCCTAATTCAAATTCAACATTAAGTCCATTTTGAACTAAAATATGGTTGATTGCAAAAATCACATAACTTTGGAAGTGGAGTGCTTCAAGAGAACAGGGTCATTATTTCTGAGTTACATGCCAAATATTAACAGAGTGGGAGGTCAAATTGCTACCTTTGGACTAATATTGTGCCCACTTATTAATGAACCTTACATATTTGGTTACTGCTTTGTGTTAGAAACTCATAGGCTTGGTTTCTTAGAGACAAAATTGTAGTTTCTGGATGAAGATAATGAAAACCCATTTATATTACTACAAGAAAAGTGGAGTGTACAGAAACCATTCCAAAGTTCTGCTAACAAAAGTATGCATCACACAATTTCCTTTCCTCACCAACACAAGAGAAAGAAAATCTATGCTCAGCATTGTTTATCAATGTAAGTGTATCAATTCTGCTTTCCACATATTGTGATTTCTCAGTCTCAAAAAAAAAAAAAATCTTGTTTCAAAAGAAAATTTTTAAAAAGCTTCAGTCTGTTCCTTTTATTTTTCTTTTTTCACCCAAGTAGTACCCCAGACAGTTAGAGGCATTAAAAAAAAAAGGAAATGTGAAGAGGAAGATAAGTAACAACAACAGCAACAACAGAACAATTTTCATGATACTGTGGATTCGTATTCCACTATTAGTTTTTAGTCTCATTTAACAACTTGGTCTGAAATGTAGGTTCCAGTGCAATGCTTGTACTAATTGTCCTGAATAATTCAGGTTTTATCACATTCCAGGGCCTCTCTGAAGTGAGGATGCTGGAAGCCATATTTGTTTCTTCAGAACCTACAACGTGATGATTCTAAATGCTGCAAACTGCACAGTGAGCTGGAGTTGCTTGATATGATAAGCTGGAATGCCAGAACAGAGGAGAAATTTGAGAGCACTGACCAGTGGGAGGAGGTAGTGTTCAGTGCATTCCACAGGCACTAAGATTGGAATCTTACCTGAGTTCACGGATCGTTGCAGTGTGTTCTCCTTTAATAAGGTTAGAGAAAGCTCTAATTGCAGTTTTTGTCTTCTTTGACTCAAGAGAGAAATTCTGAAGTTGCTGATGACTAGAAATAGATCCTAGAGAGAATAAAGAAACAAAATTAGCAGGAAAAAAAGTAAAAAATTAAAAATAAAAAATACCTCATTTGACTGCCTTGTCTGCGTAATAACATTGAGCATGACTGTCACTCTGAAGACGTATTAGCTCATTTAGGTAATTAGTGTGAGCAGCATGTTTCCCTACTTATTCCATTCAATTATAGGGTTCTCACTTTGTCATTACTGGAGTGTCTTAATGTGACTTGTAATTAGTGTAATTACAATCCAATGTTAATTATATCTGCCACTTAGACATAATTTTATATAGTAATGGTCTCTAATCTCAATAACCTTATTATGTTGTTTATTCAAACAGGAATTAAGTCTTCTTTCATGCGTCAAATATGGAGATTACAAAAAAGGACCGCTTGTGTCATTTTGATAGCTATGACAAGGGAATCTCTGAAATAGCAAAATCATATTTGAGACAATGTCTGCATGTGCAAACAATTACAGCAGTTCCTTGTTTCCAGAAATATGCCTATGTATCTCCAAATAACTGTGTTCAGAAGCATTTTGAGCCTTGACTTACTTGTGAATTCTGGGAAGCACTAATGAGTGTACATCTAGTAGAAGCCTATTACTGTGGTTCAGTTTATTAGAATAGCAAATACACTCATTGCTGACCATTTAATGGACCATTGCTCTGAGTAACTAACCATTGTATACAATGTAATAATATCACCTCACATTTGAAGAGCACATTATCTTGTAAAGTGCTTTTAAATATATTATTTCAGTTAATCCTAGAAACAACTTCATGGGAGTAGTGATGGCAGGTATCAGATCATTGGAATAGATAGAAAAAAAATTAAAGGACATTGGCCATGTTCACTTAGCAAGGGGGTGAGCTGCTAATCAAAAGGCAATTCAGCAGAGCAGTTAAGAGCATGGGCTCCGCAGTTAGAATTCTTGGTTTTGAATCCCAGCTCTTCCACTTAGAAATTCAGCACCTTTGAGTAAATTGCTTAACCCTTCCATTCCCTAGTGTCCTCATCTCTATAACAGAAATAGCAACAGTGTCTAATCCATTGGGTGGTTACAAGGATTAAATGGGCTATACAGAAAAAGCCTAAAGCAGTTCTTGGCACAAACTAAAAACTAAATAAATGTTGGCTGCTATTGTTGTTTTCTCAAAGGCATGCTCATCTCTTGATTTGTGACCCTATGTTTTTTTTTTCCTATAAGCTACATCATTTTCTTCTAGATTTCATTATGCTAATTACTAATTAAAGGTTTGATCTATACACTGCATATTTTTGTGCACATATACTAAAAATAGATATCTCTGACCAGAGACTGTTCAGTAAAGCTAAAAGCAAAATCCTTTAGCCAACCCAGCTGTTATAAAAATTCAGTACCCTAAAATTCCTTAGGAAAAGATTCAGTGGTTTTATTGCTCCATACAAATACTAACACTTTGCATTTCCTGAAATACAGAGTGGTACTTCTTGTTATATAGTATTTCATGAATCCTAAAAAACATAACAGAATCAAATGCAACAGCATGTGCAAAGTACTCTTTACACTAAAATCCACAAAAAATGTATGTTGTTATTTATTTAACAGATCTCAGTGTCAGTATTTTTAACAGAAATATTGTCAGTGTTATAATTTACAAATATTTCCTTTTGAGCTTTCTCAATTCCTTTAAGCTCATTTTTCAGAAATAGGTTGCACACCAAGATTGGAAATAACTTAGCTTCTTTTGACGTATGGTAACTTCTCTGATAAAGCTGACAAGAATTAGTAGTCCCACAGTTTAGTCAATAAAAAACAGGAATATGATTTTTGCTGCTAATTTCTCTAGGCTAACAACGATATCAACAAATGAACCAGTACATTTCTGGCAGTGTTCTTTTCAGACGATTTTTAAAGTTCTCAGGTAGGGGAAATGTTAGCTCTTGGAGTGTGCTCTAAGCTGGGAGCAAAGCTGGACCTGCTGGAGATTAGAGCAGTATAAGCACAACTGGTTGGGAAATCTTTGGAATGTGTCAGGGAACTGGTTATTAAGTATTAACTAGCAGCTCTTCTAACTTTTTGTTTTGTTTATGATTATTTACTCCCAGAATTGGGACAATTTTGCTGAACAGACAAAAAACAATGAAAGATATAAATTCCTTCCTCTCAATTCTTGGAGTAATGGTGATGGCCTAGGTTTTGACATAAACGTTCAGTTAAACATGTGGATGAATTCTCACTTCCAGACCAAGCCTTTACAAGGAAGCATCAGGTTTTAATGTTCTTAAGCGTACAAAGACTGCAGATCCTTCAAGCTACAGTAGCAGTAAGAACTCAAAAGCCCTCTGGCCTATTTGCCATGCTGCAAATTAGCGAATGATAACTCAGGACTGCTTCTCTTAGGGTATGTCTTTTCCATTCTTGTCCAGAAGCACTCCTCTAGAGTGTTATTGGTATGTTGCCAAAGACATGGAGGCAGTATTCTCATCAAGAATTTCCCATGTGGGCAAGAGGCCATAGTAGAAAAAGTCCTTGCTCAGAAGCTGGTGACATATTTCTATTTCTGGTCCCAGAATTGGCTAATTTTGTTATTTGACAGTTCATTTGACCTCCTTACATCTTTCCCTATCCAAAATTATCTCTTGGCCCAATCATTTTCCAAATATTCTATGAGGACAGATTACAGAGTTAAATCATACTTATTGAACACTTTATGTTTTTAGAAAAAAATATATAATTTGCATTGTTAATAATAATGATGATGATTTCATAGGTGAGAGGTTGCCTGAGAAGCAAAAACAATACTTGTGTAAAATGAGGGCAAAGAGTTTGGACTTTTTATGTAAGTATACATATTAAAAAAGTGGATGGTGGCATTGTGTAGGGCTATGAAATCAGACAGTATTGGTTTCAAGTCCAGGCTTCTCCGTATATAACCTTGTGCTAGTTACATAACCTCACTAAGGCAGTCTCTTCATCTGTAAAACAGTGATAATGATAGCATCCTGGGAGGGATTATAGGAGATAATGAATGCAATGTACTTAGCAGGTTCTGGATTCAAAAACGGAAACTATTATATATAAGTAGGCCATGATAAGAACATCAATTTTATGCTACCTGCAATGGGAAATATTTGTGTTTCTAAAATTTAGTACACACTTAACGTTTTCAGATTATTCTGTTGTAATTAAAATGAAGTATAGAAAGGCAATAGGCTAATGCAGGGAAAATTATTGGTAGATTGTTGTCCAGTTCAAGGAAAATGGTAGTTTGGATATGGATTTTTATAGTGGAAATGATGAGAGGTAAACAAATTCAGGCAATATTTTTGAAGGTCTCACCAAGCAGACTCTGACAGATTAGACGTGGGATATGAAAAGAAGAAAGATCCAGGTTTCACACCTGAGTAGTTGTATGGATAGTGGCATGATATAGCAGATGCTTGGGGCACTGCCCAAATCCTTCCTCCCCATGTTCAGGAATAATGTCCTCATTCTCAGCCTCTTGGAGTGTTGGCTGCTGATTATTTATTGCCAAGCACTCCCTGGAAATTTCTCTGAGCTGACATTTGGTGACTTGTCCAAAGTTGAACGTCCCCCTCAGAGATAGCCTCTATACAAAGACTGGTCGATAATGGACTAAAAAGGCTTGGTTGATTAAAATGTGGAGCAAAATTCAGAGTAATTCTGAAGTGCCACTCAAGCTACCGCCCTTAGGCACATTTGAGATCTTTTCTATGGAAAAGAGATCAGCTTCTCTGTTCAATCTTGCTTTCCATTTCCTTAGATGGGGTTGTTCCAAAAAGTCCTTACAATAACTCTTCATTTACACCAATCTCTGTTTCAGAATCTGTTTCCAGAGTATCTAACCTAAGACAGTTTGTGTTAGCTGTGGTTCTTACAATCAGAATCTAAAATGGGATTTTGGACCTAAGTTACTTGTTGGCGATGGGAACTCCTTCGCTGATAGACACCAATAGTTATTATAGCATGCTATTGTAAGTCCATTGTTTAAATTGTCATAGTGAGCTAGATGGAATACTGGTAGAAGAGAATGGTCTGGCTCTGGTTGGTGTGTTAGTTCAAGTGATTAAGAATTTCATGAATATGGCTTTGCATGGCTCTTTCTGGAAACAGTCAATGAACTGAACAAATTAATGGAAGTCTGAGGCTGAATGATCACCAACTTAAAAAGTAAAACATAAAAACTAGGGGACACTTTTGGCAGAATGTAGAGATACTCATCTACTATAGCTGCAGAACAGAAAAGATGAGCATGAAATACGAGACAAAGATAGAAGATGAGCAAAGCCTAGAGAAGATCAAATTCTCAACCACAATAAATATGATAACCATGGCCAAGATTTTGATTGTAAAGAATTGAAAGCCTGAGAGGTACAAAGGGGTTTCTGGGTTGATATACTAAAATTTTTGAGTCACTGTTTGCCAGAATTGACTTCCTTTCAAAAGTGGCCTATCTACCTTGTGAAAGGTGTATGCTTTTCCTATTGCTTAATAATCATACTGAGGCACCTTCTTTGCAAAACGTGGATCCTCAGAATTGGTCTCTTTTTTATTTTTTTGAGTTGGAGTCTCACTCTGTTGCCCAGACTGGAGTGCAGTGGCCACTCCTGGCCACCGCAGCCTCGACCTGCTGGGCTCCGGCGATCCTTCCGCCTCAGCCTTCCAAGTAGCCGGAATTACAGGCATGTGCTACCACACCTGGCTGATTTTTTTTATTTATTGTAGAGATGAGGTCTTGCTGCCCAAGCAGGTCTCGAACCCACGGGCTCAGGCAATCCACTCACCTCAGCCTCCCAAAGGTGGGATTACAGGCTGAGCCACCAAGCCTGGCTAGAATTGGTCTCTTTTTAAATGGCCTCCAGACAAGTACTTGTTAAAATATACCATAATCCAACTGGGGTTAACTGTTGGGTGAATAAAATTAGTATACAGTAAAGGAACTTCAAGATACAATCAGCATATTCTAACAGAAGTAGAGAAAATAAGCACATAGAATTGGATGCTGAGATCGCTGGAACCAGGATAGGAGAGTAGACTATAATCCTGGATTAGAGAGATTTTATTTTTTAACAATTTTAATTTATTTATTGAGAGAAGTGTAGCATTAGGAAAGAACTATTCTGTGGCAACACTAGATTTAATACTGTATCAAACTTCAACCAGGAAAGCAGAACCAGTAGAAAACTGTGTACATATATATGTGCATACATGTATGTATACAAAGACATGTACACATACACAATATACATGTACACATACATAGTACATATATATGTTTATGTGTGTATGCACATATACACACAAATATATTGTATTTTTTTAATAAGGAATTGACTTAGGCATTCATGGGAACTGGCTAAACATATTTAAGTTGATGGGAAAGGCAGTCAATAAGAGAAGATCAAGAGCAAGATGAAAGTCCACAAGCACAGGTCAGAGTTGTTATCAATAGTTATTCATCTCTCCTAAAGAAGCTTCAGAGATGGCTTTTACTATTTTGAGGTATGTTCCATCTATGCCTAGATGTTCAAGGATTTTTATCAAGACGTCGTGCTGGATTGTATCAAAAACTTTTTTCGCGTCTAATGATATAATCATGTGGTTTATATTTTTACATCTGTTGATGAATTTAATTACATTTATGGTCTTGCAAATGTTGAACCAGCTCTGCATCCTGGAGATGAAGCCTACTTGGTCGTGGTGAATGATTTTTGAGATATGTTGTTGGATCCGGTTTGCTAGGATCTTGTTGAGAATTTCAGCATCTATGTTCATCAAAGATATTGGTTCTCTTTCTTTGTTGGATCTTTACCTGGTTTAGATATCAATGTGATGTTAGCTTCATAAAATGATTTGGAGAGAGTTTCATCTTTCTCAATTGCCTGGAATACTTTCAATAGGATTGGTATCAGTTCCTCCTTGTATGTTTTGTAGAGTTCTGCTCAAAAGTCATCTGGTACAGGACTTTTTATTGTAGGTAGTTTTCTTATGACATAGTCA
Source organism: Carlito syrichta (assembly GCF_000164805.1). Classification (NCBI taxonomy): domain Eukaryota; kingdom Metazoa; phylum Chordata; class Mammalia; order Primates; family Tarsiidae; genus Carlito; species Carlito syrichta. The sequence goes on from NW_007248880.1 coordinate 255,119, forward strand.
ATTTCCTGTATTGTTATTGGTCTATTTAGGGTCTTGGTTTATTATTTCAACCTGGGGAGGTTGTGTGATGTCAGAAAGTCCTCCATTTCCTTTAGGTTTTCACATTTGTTTTCATACAAGTGTACATAGTAGTTTCTGATAATATTTTGTATTTCTTTGGAGTCAGTTGTGACTTAACCTTTTGCATTTCTGATTGTGTATATTTGGGCTTTTTCCCTCTTTTTCTTGGTCAGTCTAGCTAGGTGTCATTAATTTTGTATATCATTCAAAAGAGCCAGCTTTTTGTTTTGTTGATTTTTTAGTATTATATTTTTGTCTTCTGTGTCCTGAATTTGGGCTTTTATTTGGTAATCTGGAGTCTTCTGCTGAAGCTAAGATTTTGGTGGACTTGTTTTTCCAACTTCCTTAGGTTATTTGTTAGGTTGTTAACTGATAAACTTTCCATTTTCTTCATGTGCGTTTGTAGAGATATGAATTCTCCCTCTTAATACTGCTTTCATGGCATCCCAGAAGTTTTGGTAAGTTCCCGGGTATCTTTTAATCTCTGTTTTGATTTCCATGTTGACCCAGGAGTTGTTTAGCATCATGCTATTTAGTATCTATGTCTTTGTGGATTTTGGGGGAACTTTGTTGTTGTGATATTTATTTTTATTCCACTGTGGTCTGAGAAGATGCATGGCAGTATTTCTATCTTATGGAATTTTTTTATGTTTGATTTATGGCTAAGGATGTGGCCAATCTTAGAGTATGTTACATATGGTGATAAGTAGAATGCATATCCTGTGGTCATTGGGTGGAGTGTTCTGTAGGTATCAATTAAGTTAATTTGGTCAAGCATCAAGTTGAGGTTCCGGATCTCCTTCTTATTTTTTTATCTTGATAATCTGTCTAGGGTTGTGAGCGGGGTATAAAAGTCCCAGCTATGATAGTGTTAGAGTCAATATCTTTTATTTACCTAGAAACTGCTTTATGAAAGTTGGTGCTCCTATGTGGGGTGCCAACATACAGCTAAACAGACAGAAATTGGAATTATTTCTCCTGAAAACCAGAACAAGATAAGGATGCTCAATCTCACCAAGTTTTTACAACATAGTTTTGGAAGTCCTAGCTAGAGAAATCAGACAAGAGAAGGAGATCAGCTATATCCAAATAGGAAAAGAGGTAGTCAAGTTATCCCTCTTTGCAGATGAAATGATTCTATACCTTGAAAACACAAGTGAATCTGTTAAAAATCTCCTTACATTGATAAAGGACTTTGGCAAAGTCTCAGGGTATAAAATAAATGCGCAAAAGACAGTCACATTTCTATACACAAACAATAAACAAACAGAAACCCAAATGAAAAGCATCATCCCATTCACAATAGCCACAAAAAAATGAAATACCTTGGCATCTTCCTAACCAGAGATGTGAAAAACCTTTACAATGAAAACTACAAAACACTGCTCAAAGAAATCAAAGATGACACAAAAAAATGGAAAAATATTCCATACTCATGGAATGGAAGAATCAATGTTGTTAAGATGTTCATTCTACCCAAGGCAATCTACATATTTAATGCAATACCCATTAAATTACCAGCAGATTTCTTCCCAGGCCTGAAAACGAAAATACAAGAATTCATATGGAAACATAAATGACCATGAATAGCTAAAAAAAAAAAAAAAAAAGACGGAAGATATCACATTCACAGACTTTAAGATTTATTATAAAGTTGCTATAATCAATACAGTCTGGTATTGGTACAAGAATCACACTATGAAAAAGATACCTGCAGATGCATGTTTATCGCAGCATTGTTCACAGTAGCAAAAACATGGAGACAATTGTGCTGTCCATCGAAAGAGGATTGCACAAAAAAAATGTCCATATATACAATGGAATATTACACAGCCATAAAGAAGGACAAAATTATGAACTTCACAGCAACTTGGATGAACTTAGAGTTTATAATATTGAGTGATCTATCACAGAAATAAAGAATGGAGTATCACATGTTCTCACTCATAAGTGGACCTTGAACAATTACTGTAATACTATATGAAAAGCATTGGCAATAGTGGGAATCTACCAGGGGAGGAGAGGCACACCTCATCAACAAGGGTACCAGCATAATGAAAATTTGTATATCAAACCCTGAATTGTACCCTACATCTTTAAAATTAAAAATTAAAAAAAAAGAAGCTTCACCCCTGCATTTAGGTCCTTCCAAATGGATAAGGCCCATTACTTAATGTCAACTCATTAGGAAATTTAGTAAATTTCAGCAAAATGTCACTACAGTAACACCTTGATTAGTGTTGATTAAATAACTGGGTTCTGTAACAAAACAAAGTTGATGCACCAAAAATTCATCACCCAGTAGCACAAACAACAAAAGAAAAAATTAAATAGATTTGACTTCATTAAAATTAATAACCACTGTACTTCAGATGACATCATAAAAACTTAAAAATACAACCCACACAATGGAAAAAATATTTGCAAGTCACATATCTTACAAGGGACTTGTATCAAGAATATGTAAAGAACTGCTAAAAGTCAAAAATAAGAACGTCTAATTTAGAAATGGACAAAATATATGGATAAATATTTCTTCAAGTTTACTTTATGTGCCAATAAGCACATGAAAAGATTCTCAACATCAGTGTTCATTAGGAAAATGCAATTTCAAACAGTAATACAAAACCACTTTATACACACTAGGATAGGTACACAAAATAAATAAATAATAACATACTTTGGAGAAGGTGTGGAGAAATTGAAACCTTCATACATTGATAGTGGTGATGTCAAATGGTACAACCACCATGAATATAGTCAGGCAATTCTTCAGAAGGTTAAATACAGTTCCCCTATGACCCCGAAACTCTACTCCTAGGTATATTGTCCAAAGAATTAAAAATATACGTCCACATAAAAGCCTGTATATAAATGTTCATAGCAACATTATTTATAATGGTAAAAAAAAAATGAAAACAAACCAAATCTCCAATAGATGAATGGATAAACAAAATGGGGCATTTCCATACAAAGGAGTATTTTTCAACAATAAAAAGAAATAAAGTACAGTTACATAATAGAACATAAATGAACCTTGCAAACATTATATTAAGTGAAAGAAGCCAGCCACAAAAAAGCACATGTTTTATGATTCCATATATATAAAGTGTCCAAAATGGCACATATAAGAGGAAAAAGTAGATGCTTATTGGTTGCCTAGAAGGGTGAGTGGGAAGTAATAGCTAAAGGGTACTCAACTTTTTTTTCTAAAGTAACGCTTTAAAAATGATTATGATGATAGTTGCACAATTCTGTGACTATTCTCAAAACAATTGTATACTTTTAATGAACAAACTGTATGGTACATGAATTATATTGCAGCAAAGTCATTATAAACAAGCAAAAGATATCACAAGCACCTTGGACCAGATACTTGGAAAATTAGGAAAACTAATAGTCCACATAAAGTAAAATGATAGAACTTCTATGGAACATGGTAGAAGGAAGGATTCAAAGTATTAGAGAGGTGGTATGTTATGGACACACTACCCAAAGCTGACAACCTCCAGCTGAATTTATCCCATGGAGATCCCTATAGGAATTTCCTATTAGCAAAGTGATACACAATGCAACTGGTAGAAACGACTCAGTATCTTGAAAAGCACAGTGATGGCCATTCTCAGTCAGCACTGACAGTAGAAGATGCAATCACAGAATAAAAACAGCAATGGGAGGTAATGAGATAAGAAAATAACAGAAGAAATGTAGCAGTCCTTACTGATCAGAAGCAAGGTAGGTACGATTATATTGAGCAGCAAGATTGGACTGGCAGCCAGGGATGGGCCTGTGGAGAGCTATGGAAATAAGTTTAAAAGTATGGTATCCCTAGGGATAGGCAGCTATAGTTATGAAGGTTATCCATCAAGGAGAGATAATAAGGAGACCTGGTTTTTTTGTTGTTTGTTTGTTTGTTTGTTGTTGTTTTAATTCTGAACCTGTAAACTAAGCAAGCAGATCCCCAGTTAAAAATAAAATCCAGCGAGTTTTTAGGGTACAAGCTTCTCTACAAAGGGACACGTGGACGTTTACTGAGGCAATTGTTTACTGGAAAAATAAGAATGCCTAGATATTTTAGAGATAGTTGAATATGAGGTTAAAATTAACATTAATGGTGGGACCCCAGAGGCTCACAACGCCTTCCCTCCCTTTACTTAGAGTAAGGACAAATGGGGGACAGATTGTGAATGGAATTCTGGTCCATTTCTGTATCATAGTGGGTCTATTGATAATTATTTTTCCCAGTCCCTAAATTTCTAATTGGAATAGACATATGTGATAGTTGGAAGGGTCCCTGAAATGGCTCTTTGACCCAGGAGATAAGACCAATAGTAGTGGGGGTAAACCTCTAAAACTGCCAACTCCTTTGCCAAGATAGTAAATAGGAAACAAAGCTGCATCCCAGAGGGAATAGAAGAGTGAAGTACCACTCTTAAAAACCCTATGTTTGCAAAGAAAAACTTATGTTTTCTGAATTTTATCCCCTTTTAATTCACTAGTCTGACACAAAGACCAACTGGTTTTCAGAGGATGACATCAGAAGCTGTGTTCCTCTAGCACAAGGCATGTCTGCTCAGGTAGAATACATGACCTCAGAAAAATAGTATGCAGCCATTGATCTGGCAAATGCATTCTTTCCAAATTTATTAAGAAGGAAGACAATGCAATTTACATCCATATTGGATGGTCAATATTATACATTTGCTGTCTTGTTCAGGTCTATGTTAATGAGGGTACCCTATATCATAATATGGTCTAAAGATTTTTAGACATACCACATAACATCATATTGGTCCCCTATATTGCTAATATTGTGCTAATTGAACCAGATGAACAAGAAATAGATAGTATGTTAGCAACCTTGGTAAGACACATGAGTTTCAGGTGGTAGAGGATTAACAATACAAAGATTTAGAGGCCCACTATATAATTGAAATTTTTAGAAGTCTAGTTATCTAGGGAATGCTGAGAGAGTTCCTCTAAAGACAAAACTCACATGTCTTTTAATAAAGAGGAGCATACAGAGACGGGGCAAGATGGCGACGGCATAGGTGAACTGGTGAGATTCTCTAAATGGACCAAGACTGCAAACTGCTGAATAGACAGACTGTAAAGCAGAGGGAAAAGTGAACAAAACCAGAAGACCCTCATAAGGAAGAACAGGTCATTGCAGAAGAGAAATAAAAGCAACCCCACCTTCCCTCAAAAACAGAATTGAAGAGGGGGAGGGAAAGGGGTAAAGGGAGAAAAATCTATAGAAATGAAGAAAAACCAAAAGAAGAGTATGGGTCTCTCCCAGACGCCTGGGAGAGCAGACACTGAGAAAACTGACTTTGGAATACAAACAATGAAAAGTCCCCAGAATGAAGGGTCTCAAAATGCAAATGTAGATATCAAAACAATAATGGAGAGATTAAAAAGAATTGATGAGACACAAGAAGAAACTAGGAAGGAACTGATATCTGAGATAACAGTAATAAAGAATACTGTGAATGAAATAAATAACAAATTGATAAGCATGGAAAGCAGAATTACCCAAGCAGAAGAAAGAATCTCAGAGCTTGAGGACCAAAATATAGAAATAACCCAAACTCTTAAAAACACAGAAAATAAGCTCAAAAAGACAGAACAAAACCTTCAAGAGATGAGTGACTACCTCAAGAGGCCTAACCTAAGAATAATCGGACTCCCTGAGGCAGAAAGAGAAACAGAGACCACATTGGAACAAACTTTCCAGAGATCATTCAAGAAAATTTCCCTTATCTAATCAGTGATACAAAAATTCAAACACAAGAGATTCAGAGAACCCCCGCAAGACAACAAATGAGAAGATCAACTCCTAGACACATAATAATTCGCCTAAACAAAGTAGGCACAAAAGAAAAAATCCTAAAGGCAGCAAGAGAAAAAGGCCAGGTCACCTACCATGGAAGACCAATCAGAATAGCAGCAGATTTATCTACAGAAACCCTGCAGGCTAGGAGAGCTTGGAGCCCTATCTTCAAAGTCCTAAAAGAAAAACAATTTCAACCAAGAATAACCTACCTGGCCAAGCTAAGCCTCATCAGTGAGGGAGAATTAAAATCTTTCCCAAATCCAATCCCTAAGAACTTATGCTGCCACCAAACTATCTCTACATGAAGCAGTTAAGAAAGTACTAAACACAGAAGAAAAGGAAAAAAGAGTACAGGGAAAAGAATAAAATACACATTCACAAGAGTACAGGGAAAAGAATAAAATACACATGAACCAAACCCAAAACCAAAAGAAAGACAAAAAAAAAAGAAAGAACCAAGTGGAAGAACAACAACTCAATAAGAACTCCATGATAGGGATGAACTCTCACATTTCAATAATTAGCCTGAATGTGAATGGACTAAACGCACCACTGAAAAGACATAGAATGACAAAATGGATAAAATATCACCAGGCAACATATACTGCCTTCAGAGACCCATCTCACTAGAAGGACATACACAGACTCAAAGTAAGAGGATGGGAAACAAATTTTCAGTTGAATGGAACACAAAAGAAAGGAGGA
>NW_007248880.1:261739-265179 GCF_000164805.1 Carlito syrichta
TTTCATAATTAGTCTGAATGTGAATGGACTAAACGCACCATTTGAAAAGACATAGAATGACAAAATGGATAAAATATCACCAGGCAACAATATATTGCCTTCAAGAGACCCATCTCACTAGAAAGGACATACACAGACTCAAAGTAAGAGGATGGGAAACAAATTTTCAGGCGAATGGAACACAAAAGAAAGGAGGAGTCACGATCCTAATTTCAGACAAAATACCATTTAAGCTATCAAAAATTTAAAAAGATACAGAGGGCCACTACATAATGATAAAAGGTTCACTACATGAACAAGAAATATCTATCCTAAACATATATGCACCCAACATAGGCGCACCAACATTCATAAAGCAACTTCTAGGAAAACTAAAGAAAGACATTGACTCAAACACCATAATAATTGGGGACTTTAATACACCACTCACAACCTTAGACAGATCATCAGGACAAAAAATCAGCAAGGAGATCCGGAACCTCAATGAGACTCTGGACCAAATGGACTTAATTGATACCTCTGGAACACTCCATCCAAAGACCACAGAATACACATTCTACTCATCACCACATGGAACATATTCTAAGATCGACCACATAATTGGACACAAATCAGTATAAGCAAAGTTAAAAGGACTGAAATTCTGCCATGCACCTTTTCGGACCACAGTGGAATAAAAATAAACATTGACACCAACAAAGTCCCCCGAAAACCCACAAAGACTTGGACACTAAACAGCATGATGCTAAATAACTCCTGGGTCAATGATGACATCAAAATAGAGATCAAAAGATACCTGGAAACAAATGAAAATAAAGAAACATCTCACCAAAATCTCTGGGATGCCTTAAAAGCTGTAATAAGAGGGGAATTTATATCCCTACAAACACACATGAGGAAAATGGAAGGAACAGAAATTGACAACCTAACAAGCCACCTAAAGAAGCTGGAAAAGCAAAACCACAAAAACCCTAACTTCAGCAGAAGAATCCAGATCACCAAAATAAAAGCCCAAATCCAGGACATAGAAGACAAAAAGATAATACAAAAAATCAATGAAACAAAAAGCTGGTTCTTCGAAAGAGTAAACAAGATTGATGGTCCCCTAGCTAGACTGACCAAGAAAAAACGAGAAAAAAACCAAATAAGCATAGTCAGAAACACAAAAGATGAAGTCACATCTGACCCTGAAGAAATACAAAAGATCATTAGAGACTACTACGTACACTTGTATGGAAACAAACTTGAAAACCAGAAGGAAATGGAAGACTTTCTGACATCACACAACCTACCTAAGTTGGAACAAGAAGAAATTGAGACCCTAAATAGACCAATAACAATCAAGGAAGTTGACTACATAATAAGAAAACTTCCTACAAAAAAAAGCCCTGGCCCAGATGGCTTTCCAGCAGAATTCTCCAAGACATTTAAGGAAGAGCTGATACCAATCCTACTGAAGGTATTCCAGGCTATTGAAAAAGATGGAATGCTCCCCAAATCATTTTACGAAGCCAATATCACATTGATACCAAAGCCAGGTAAAGATCCAACAAAGAAAGAGAACTACAGGCCAATATCTTTGATGAACATAGACGCTAAAATTCTCAACAAAATCCTAGCAAACCGAATTCAGCAATACATCTCAAAAATCATCCATCATGACCAAGTAGGCTTCATTCCTGGGATACAAGGCTGGTTCAACATTCAAAAAACCATAAATGTAATTAAATACATCAACAGATGTCAAAACAAAAACCACATGATTATATCATTAGATGCAGAAAAAGCTTTTGATAAAATCCAGCACCGCTTCTTGATAAAAACCCTTGAACATCTAGGCATACGGGGAACATACCTCAAAATAGTAAAAGCCATCTATGAGAAACCCACAGCCAGCATACTTCTAAATGGACAAAAACTAGAACCATTTCCCCTGACAACTGGAACAAGACAAGGATGCCCACTCTCACCCCTCCTGTTCAACATAGTATTGGAAGTTCTGGCTTGAGCAATCAGAGAAGAGAAGGCAATCAGGGGTATCCAAATAGGAAAAGAGGAAGTCAAGTTATCTCTCTTTGCAGATGAAATGATTGTGTACCTTGAAAACCCAAGAGAATCTGTCAAAAACCTCCTTACACTGATAAAGGCCTTTGGCAAAGTCTCAGGATACAAAATAAATGTACAAAAGACAATCGCATTTCTCTACACCAATAATAAACAGAAACCCAAATAAAAAACACAATTCCATTCACAATAGCCACAAAAAAAATGAAATACCTTGGCATCTTCCTAACCAGAGACGTGAAAGACCTTTACAAGGAAAACTACAAAACACTGCTCAAAGAAGTCAAAGATGACACAAACAAGTGTAAAAATATCCCATGCTCATGGATCTGAAGAATCAACATTGTGAAGATGTCCATCTTACCTAAGGCAATCTACAAATTCAATGCAATACCCATCAAATTACCAGCAACAGTCTTCTCAGACCTAGAAAAGACAACACAGGAATTCATATGGAAACACAAACGTCCAAGAATAGCCAGAACAATCCTCAGCAAAAAAAACAAAGCAGGTAGTATCACATTACCAGACTTCAAACTTTACTGTAAAGCTACAATCATCAAAACAGCTTGGTATTGGTATAGGAACAGGCATATAGATCAATGGAATAGAATTGAGATTCCAGAAGCAAAACCTCAATTTCTCAACCAACTCATCTTCGACAAACCCTCCACTCCCTACCACTGGGGAGAGGAGAACCTATTCAGTAAATGGTGCTGGGAAAACTGGCTGACCACATGCAGAAGATTGAAACAGGACCCCTATCTATCCTCATGCACAAAGGTTAACTCTGAATGGATCAGAGACCTAAATGTAAAACTTCAAACCATAAGAACCTTAGAAAATGAAGGAAATACCCTCATGGAAATTGGAACTGGCATCCAATTCCTGAACAAAACCCGAAATCCACAGCTCATAAGAGAGAAGATAGACAAGTGGGACCTTATTAGACTGACAAGCTTCTGTAAAGCCAAAGAAACCATCAAGAGAACAGGGAGACAGCCTACAGACTGGGAAAAAATATTTGCCAACAACAGGTCTGACAAAGGCTTAACATCTTGGATCTACAAGGAACTCAAGCGTGCTGAAAAGAAAAAAACAAACAACCCATTATAAAATGGGCAAAAGATATGAACAGACACTTCACAAAGGAAGACATCCGAGCAGCCAACAGACACATGAAGAAATGTTCAACCTCACTAATCATCAGAGAGATACAAATCAAAACCACACTGAGATACCACCTAACTCCAGTCAGAATGGCAATTATCAACAACTCAAAAAATAACTGCTGCTGGAGAGGGTGTGGTGAAAAGGGAACACTTCTACACTGTTGGTGGGAGTGTAAACTCGTGCAACCTCTGTGGAAAGCAGTG
>NW_007248880.1:265471-273024 GCF_000164805.1 Carlito syrichta
GGGGGGGGGAGGGAGGTGGGATTAACAGTAGCAAATATCTGTCTGGGAACGGGGAAACACCTCATATCAACAGGGTGCCTGAACGAAACGTAATTGTATACCTAACCCTTAATTGTACCCCACAACATCATAATAAAAAATAAATTTAAAAAAAAAAAGAGATTTCCTGTTTTGACTATGAATAATTCCACACAGATTTGTATAGGAAACACAGCTCTAGAATGTGTTGGAAGATATATTAAATAGACTTTTTAACCTGAGTAATAGTAAGCTACTAATTAATGGTACACTACCAAGAAATGTTTCAAATAATTGCAGTCCCAAGGGTTTTAATTTTAAAAATGGGATTAAAAGTAGTTATGTAAACTATGATTAAAATCAGATTTAGTTAAATCAGTAATTTAAGATAAAGGAGATTTTGTGATAATGACTAAACATTCCTTTAAAAATGAATGTAATATTTTGTGTTAATTGTTCATTTATTCTTAAAATGTTAACAAGAAGCATAACAGAGGGAAAATACAGTCTCATTATTACCATTCCTCTGGAAATTTTAGTTAAATTTGAAACCATCTTGGAGGCAGGAAGGGCTCTCAGATCTTTTGTAGGATTCTCCCTTAGCCAATAACAGAGCCTTTGGGATGTTTCTCAGAATCCTTATAAGATTAATTCACCAGGCTAGATTCAAATCAATAGTGTGGCTCAGAGGGAGGATTGTGAGCTGCTGGACCAAGAATCATGAATCAGATCAGTTGAGAAATCAATTAATAGGAAATCAACAGCCATCTCCTTACATGGTATGGGAAAATTTCTAGCGATGGAGATGGAGATCACAGGTGATAGAATGAGGCAGATGGTGGGAACTTGTTTGGGGACAGAGATTTCTCTTTAGCTCTTGTTGATTTTTGTATCCTCAGTCAACTCCTCTTTCCAGACAGACCCAGTGATACAATCAAAGATTCCAGTGCCTTCATCTATGGCTTCTGCTTTTTTTTTTTAACTGGAAGAAAACATAAAGACAAGGAACTTTTCATTCTTATGTGCCCTCCCTTCTTGCTTCTTGGTTTCTATGTCCTTCTGCCCCCTTGATACACGTCATCTATATCCTGAAGTTAAACACACCACTACCTCCCTTGGTTACTGTTGTCTCCATAAGAGTGAAAGAAAATATCATTATCTTATATATGGTATGCTCTAGGACTGGTATAAATGAAGTTAAGTGCTCTCTTTTCATTCCTTTTTTTTCTATCTGGAAAGATTCCTAAGCATTTTGGAAGCAGCTTCTTAGTATTTAAGAGTAAAAGCCTTAGATTCATATCTTGGCCCTATCACAGTAAAATGGAGACAACAGTACCAATACAAAATTGTTTTGAGGATCAAATGAGGTAATTTTATACAACCTTTACCATAATATCTGACAAATAGTAAGAACTCTATAAATGATAATTCTCATACTACTGAACAAAAGACAGAAATTTGAGGCACAAATGGTGAAGAGGCAATTTCAAACAATTATAAACCTGACAGTTCCAAGAATTCAGAGGATTCTGGAAGGAGATTTTGCTATTCAGGTGTCATGTCTAGGGATTTGAGGGAAGGAGTAAAAAAGATAATATGGAGTTGAGTTGAATTTGTTGTTGTTATGTCATAGTGAATCAGGAGGTTTTCTAGTTGGAATCTTAATAACACAGTGCTTAGTATTTTGGTGAAATATGTAAAAAGGTAAATTATGCATAGCCTAAGCAGTTAATACAATGGATCCAGGAAAATGCAAAATATATCTGCCTTCTATGTCATTTTAGATTTATGCAGTGGTTCCACAGAGTTCTTTGTGTAGTCATTTGTGAACCAGAGCTGATAATTTTGATACATATCAAAAAATGAGAAGGTCACATAAGGCCAAGAATAATCATAAATATGTCCTTTGTAATTGTTTTTATTGGAAGAGCAGAACTGTTTGGCAGGTAATGGAATGAACCCTGAAGCTTTAGCATGTCTAGCAAACCCAAGTAAATGTCAGATATAAGGCTGAGGTTTACAAATCTTTCCACTTTCCTTAGTCAGTTAGAGCTGAACTTAATTGTCCAGAGATCTTCAGGAAGATAAATTAAGCATGAAGCAAGCATAGATTGAGGAAAGAACATCCTTGCTGACAAATTCTGTTATTCCCTCTCCAGACAATTGAGGATAAAAAAGAAAAAACTGTATCTTGATTATAACCTTTAATCTGTTAATATTTTAAACATTCGATTACTCTCTAAATCAGGTATTTAAAATATCTGTTCTTCTATTTGTTGCCTTTTCCTCAAGCTTATTTCACACACAGTATGGAGGAGAGTAAAACAGGAAAATGGGAAAAATTGTGAGATGAAAAAGATTCTTTCCAGGGCAGGTGGTTCACCACAGAAGAAAGACAAAATAACAACAGCCAAGGCTGTATTATTTTGAAGATGAGTGCAGAGGCAGAACCTAGGTAAAACAAGAAAATAAAATACATAAAAACATAATGAATTATAATGTAGTGGTCCATACCTTTCAGCAAGTGTTGAAAATTCAAAATCATTATCATATGTGAAGATTCCAGAATGAAATTTTACATATCAGAACAGCAAGAATTTCCACGCCCTGTGCCCATTCATCAGCTTTTACTAACTCTCAGGAACATAGCCTGTGCAATATTTTTTTCAGGGTTATTTTTACTTCCTTATGCCTCAAGGTGTAAATCAAAGGATTCAGCATCGGTCCCACCAGATTCATCAGAATCTGAACCACAGTTCCCAGCATGGGATTGGGTGTGGGCTGCAGGTAGACAGTGATGATGGGTCCAGAGGCACACAGGATGGCAATGAGGTGGGTGCTGCAGGTGGAAAAGGCACGATGACGGCCCTCAGTAGTATGAATACTCAAGATGGAGACTGTGATTCGAGTGTAGGATACAAGGATTAGGAGAAAACAGACAACAGATACTAGACCAACGTTGATGAAGCTCACCCTCTGGGCTAAGGATGTGTCAGCACAAGCCAAGGGCAAGAGTGCTGGGATATCACAGAAGAAGTGATACACTTCATTGGGACCACAATATGGCAAAGTGAAGGTGAGGGAAGTCAAGATACTGGAATGGATGCAGCCTAACAGCCATATGCCAGCAGCTAGAACAACACAGATTCTAGGGCTCATGATTACTGGGTACCGCAGAGGGTAACAGATGGCAGTGAAGCGGTCATAGGCCATCACAGTATACAAGAAGCACTCAATACTCCCAAGGAAATGGAAGAAGAAGAGCTGGGAGACACAGTCTTTGTAAGAGATGAGTCGACTCAGCCCCATAAGATAGAGCAGCATTTTGGGACAAGTCACAGAGGAGAAACTCATGTCAAACACAGACAATTTCCCCGGGAAGAAATACATGGGTGTGTGAAGGGGAGTGGAAGAAATAACAGTCACAAGGATAGACAAATTTCCCAGCAGAGTGCAGGCATAGAAAGGCAAAAATAAGAAAAAAAGTATCATCTCCAGTCCCTCTGTGTGTGGGATTCCCAACAAGACAAACTCAGTCACCATGGTACAGTTCTTCGCCTCCATGAGAGTCAGTCCTGGAGGAAGAATAGGAGGCAGAGGATGTGGAAGAAAGTCCTGGCTTGCTGTCAATCAAGTGAACATACTGGGGAAATAAAATTTCTAATTTAAATGTTTTGTTTCTAAGTAATGGAAAGACTGCTTGTGATCCAAATTACAGGACATTATAATTGGAAATTAACTGCCATAGCCAACTTAATAGTTTCTGTAGCAAATATTTCTGTTGTAGTTATTCCAAATACAGATGCACCTTATTAAAACAATATTTTTAAAATGTTGGAGTGGCCAGGCACAGTGTCTTATGCCTGTAATTATAGCACTTTGGGATGCTGAGACGAGGATTGCTTGAGCCCAGGAGTTCATGACCAGCCCAAGCAAGACTTTGTCTCTACAAAAAAATTGTTTTAAAATAGCCAGGCTTGGTGGCATCTGCCTGTAGTCCCAGCTACTCAGGAGACTGAGGCAGAAGTATCACCCAAGTCCAAGAGTTGAAGGATGTGGTGAGCTGTGATCATAGTCAAGCCCTGGGCAGCAGAGTGAGACTCTGACTCAAAAATAAATAAATTAACTAAATTTTTAAAAAATAAAGCAAATACTTTTTAAGGGAAGGACTTGACCCAGCCAAACATATGCTCCTCCTCCCATGGTGGAAGACTATCAAGTCTTAGAATCATTCAAGAGCTTTTCTATAGCTCTGGATATATGAACTACAACTTGAGAATCAAATTTATGTGTCACCACTAATGACAGCATTATATTTTGTTTCTTTTTTAGTTGAATTATAAAGGTTGAATAAGTACCTGCTTTGCAGTTCAAACCATTTATACAACATGATCTCAGTTCACTGAAGTAGATCTATAGAAAAGAAAACATCAGAGGAATAACAAGGCTCAACTACTCTCCTAAATTAAGGTAGCAAGTACAGGGCAAAACCAGATACCTAAATCCCTTTTTTGTTATTTCTAAGATATTGATCTTTTCACTGTACTGAATCTGTGATGGATCATAGCATTCCTGACCTTGTTAAACTTTGCCCCATTGTTATTCATATTTTTTCTTTTGACATCTCTAGGCTCTGAAAACATTCCTGTTCCTCCTTAGCAAGCAATGGAAAACCAGCATGTCTCCCTGGCATGTACACACACACACACACACACACACACACACACACACACACACACACACACAATATTGTATCTAAGAGAGTACATTTTTTTTTTCATTAATTAGTATTTTTTATTATGGTTTTGTGGGGTACAGTTAAGGGTTAGGTGTACAATGACATTTCATTCAGGCACCCTGTAGATAAGAAGTGTTTTCCCATCCCCTGACAGATATTTGCTACTGTTAATCCCATCCCCTTCCCCCCCATAGTTTCCCAGTACCATCCGTCATTTTCTCATAGTATTGCATTGGATGTTCAAGGTCCATTATATGAGTGAGAACATGTGATATTCGGATTTTTGTTTTTGTGAGAGGTCACTCAGTATTATAGACTCTAGTTCCATCCAGGTTGCAGCGAAATTCATGATTTTGTTCTTTTTTATGGCTGCGTAGTATTCCATCGTGTATATGTACCACATTTTTTAATCCAGTCCTCTTTTGATGGGCAGCATGGTTGTTTCCAGGTTCTTGCTATTGTGAACAATGCTGCGATAAACATACGTGTGCAGGTATCTTTTTTATAGAGTGATTTGTGTTCTTCAGGGTATATTCCCAGTAGGGGGATTGCAGGATCATATGGAAGTCAATTTTTAGAGCTTTTAGGAATCGCCACACTGCTTTCCACAGAGGTTGCACTAGTTTACACTCCCACCAACAGTGTAGAAGTGTTCCCTTTTCACCACACCCTCTCCAGCAGCTGTTATTTTTTGAGTTGTTGATAATTGCCATTCTGACTGGACTTAGGTGGTATCTCAGTGTGGTTTGATTTGCATCTCCCTGATGATTAGTGAGGTTGAGCATTTCTTCATGTGTTTGTTCGCTGCTCGAATGTCTTCTTTTGTGAAGTGTCTGTTCATATCTTTTGCCCATTTTATAATGGGGTTGTTTGTTTTCTTCTTTTCAGTACGTTTCAGTTCCTTGTAGATCCAGGATGTTAAGCCTTTGTCAGACCTAGAGTTGGCAAATACTTTTTCCCAGTCTGTAGGCTGTCTCCCTGCTCTCTTGATGGTTTCTTTGGCTTTGCAGAAGCTTGTCAGTTTAATAAGGTCTCATTTGTTTATCTTCTCTCTTAAGTCCTGTGGGTTTCAGGTTTTGTACAGGAATTGGATGCCAGTTCTGATTTCCAGAGAGTATTTCCTTCCTTTTCTAAGGTTCTTATGGTTTGAGGTTTTACATTTAGGTCTCTGATCCATTTGGAGTTAACCTTTGTGCATGGGGATAGATAGGGGTCCTGTTTCAATCTTCTGCATGTGGTCAGCAATTTTCCCAGCACCATTTACTGAATAGGTTCTCCTCTCCCCATTGGTAGGTGGTGGGGGCTTTGTCGAAGATGAGTTGGTTGAGGCTTGAGGTTTTGCTTCTGGAATCTCAATTCTGTTCCATTGATCTATATCCTGTTCCTGTACCAATACCAAGCTGTTTTGATGATTGTAGCTTTATAGTAAAGTTTGAAATCTGGTATTGTGATACCACCTGCTTTGTTTTTTTTGCTGAGGATTGTTCTGGCTATTCTTGGATGTTTGTGTTTCCATATGAATTCCTGTGTTGTTTTTTTTAGGTCTGAGAAGAATGTTGTTGGTAATTTAATGGGTATTGCATTGAATTTGTAGATTGCCTTAGGTAAGATGGACATCTTCACAATGTTGATTCTTCCGATCCATGAGCATGGGATATTTTTCCACTTGTTCATGTCGGCTTTGATTTCTTTGAGCAGTGTTTTGTAATTTTCATTGTAAAGGTCTTTCACGTCTCTGGTTAGGAAGATGCCAAGGTATTTCATTTTTTTTGTGGCTATTGTGAATGGAACTGTGTTTTTTATTTGGGTTTCTGTTTGTTTATTATTGGTGTAGAGAAATGCGATTGTCTTTTGTACATTTATTTTGTATCCTGAGACTTTGCCAAAGGCTTTTATCAATGTAAGGAGGCCTTTGACAGATTCTCTTGGGTTTTCAAGGTACACCATCATATCATCTGCATAGAGAGATAACTTGACTTCCTCTTTTCCTATTTGAATACCTCTGATTGCCTCCTCTTCTCTGATTGCTTTATCCAGGACTTCCAATACTATGTTGAACAGGAGGGGAGAGAGTGGGCATCCTTGTCTAGTTCCAGTTTTCAGGGGAATTGGTTCCAATTTTTGTCCATTTAGGAGTATGCTGGCTGTGGGTTTCTCGTAGATGGCTTTTACTATTTTGAGGTATGTTCCCCGTATGCCTAGATGTTCAAGGGTTTTTATCAAGAAGGGGTGCTGGATTTTATCAAAAGCTTTTTCTGCATCTAGTGATATGATCATGTGGTTTTTGTTTTGACATCTGTTGATGTATTTAATTACATTTATGGTTTTACGAATATTGAACCAGCCTTGCATGCCAGGAATGAAGCCTACTTGGTCATGATGGATGATTTTTGAGATGTATTGCTGAATCCGGTTTGCTAGGATCTTGTTGAGAATTTTAGCATCTATGTTCATCAAAGATATTGGCCTGTAGTTCTCTTTCTTTGTTGGATCTTTACCTGGCTTGGGTATCAATGTGATGTTGGCTTCGTAAAATGATTTGGGGAGAGTTCCATCTCTGTTCAATCGCCTGGAATACCTTCAGTAGGATTGGTATCAGCTCCTCCTTAAATGTCTTGTAGAATTCTGCTGGAAAGCCAGGGGGCTTTTTTTTGTAGGAAGTTTTCTTATTACGTGGTCGATTTCCTTGATTGTTATTGGTTTATTTAGGGTCTCAATTTCTTCTTGTTCCAACTTAGGTAGGTTGTGTGATGGCAGAAAGTCCTCTATTTCCTTATGGTTTTCAAGTTTGTTCCAT
>NW_007248881.1:0-712 GCF_000164805.1 Carlito syrichta
TAGGAGGTTGGTATTTAGAGCTTTTAGGAATTGCCACACTGCTTTCCACAGAGGTTGCACTAGTTTACACTCCCACCAACAGTGTAGAAGTGTTCCCTTTTCACCACACCCTCTCCAACAGCTGTTATTTTTTGAGTTGTTGATAATTGCCATTCTGACTGGAGTTAGGTGGTATCTCAATGTGGTTTTGATTTGCATCTCCCTGATGATTAGTGAGGTTGAGCATTTCTTCATGTGTTTGTTGGCTGCTCGGATGTCGTCTTTTGTGAAGTGTCTGTTCATATCTTTTGCCCATTTTATAATGGGGTTGTTTGTTTTCTTCTTTTCAGTACGTTTCAGTTCCTTGTAGATCCAGGATGTTAAGCCTTTGTCAAACCTACAGTTGGCAAATACTTTTTCCCAGTCTGTAGGCTGTCTCCCTGCTCTCTTGATGATTTCTTTGGCTTTGCAGAAACTTGTCAGTTTAATAAGGTCCCATTTGTCTATCTTCTCTCTTAAGTCCTGTGGGTTTCGGGTTTTGTACAGGAATTGGATGCCAGTTCCGATTTCCATGATAGTATTTCCTTCCTTTTCTAAGGTTCTTATGGTTTGAGGTTTTACATTTACGTCTCTGATCCATTTGGAGTTAACCTTTGTGCATGGGGATAGATAGGGGTCCTGTTTCAATCTTCTGCATGTGGTCAGCCAGTTTTCCCAGCACCATTTACTGAAT
>NW_007248881.1:1137-3384 GCF_000164805.1 Carlito syrichta
GTGAATGGAATTGTGTTTTTATTTGGGTTTCTGTTTATTTATTATTGGTGTAGAGAAATGCGATTGTCTTAGACATTTATTTTGTATCCTGAGACCTTGCCAAAGGCCTTTATCAATGTAAGGAGGCTTTTGACAGATTCTCATGGGTTTTCAAGGTACATCATATCATCTGCAAAGAGAGTAACTTGACTTCCTCTTTTCCTATTTGAATACCTCTGATTGCCTTCTCTTTTCTGATTGCTCTAGCCAGGACTTCCAATACTATGTTGAATAGGAGGGGTGAGAGTGGGCAACCTTGTCTAGTTCCAGTTTTTCGGGGAATTGGTTCCAATTTTTGTCCATTTAGGAGTATGCTGGCTGTGGGTTTCTCGTAGATGACTTTTACTATTTTGAGGTATGTTCCCTGTATGCCTAGATGTTCAAGGGTTTTTATCAAGAAGGGGTGCTGGATTTTATCAAAAGCATTTTCTGCATCTAATGATATGATCATGTGGTTTTGTTTTGACATCTGTTGATGTATTTAATTACATTTATGGTTTTATGAATGTTGAACCAGCCTTGCATCCCTGGAATGAAGCCTACTTGGTCATGATAGATGATTTTTGAGATGTATTGCTGAATCTAGTTTGCTAGGATCTTGTTGAGAATTTTAGCATCTGTGTTCATCAAAGATATTGGCCTGTATTTCTTTCTTTGTTGGATCTTTTCCTGGCTTGGGTATCAATGTGATGTTGGCTTCATAAAATGATTTGGGGAGAGTTCCATCTTTTTCAATCTCCTGGAATACCTTCAGTAGGATTTGTATCCGCTTCTCCTTAAATGTGTTAAGAATTCTGCTGAAAAGCCATCTGGACCAGGGCTTTTTTTTGTAGGAAGTTTTCTTATTACATAGTCGATTTCCTTGATTGTTATTGGTCTATTTAGGGTCTCAATTTCCTCTTGTTCCTACCTAGGTAGGTTGTGTGATGTCAGAAAGTCCTCCATTTCCTTAAGGTTTTCAAGTTTGTTTCCATACAAGTGTATGTAGTAGTCTCTAATGATCTTCTGTATTTCTTTAGGGTCAGATGTGACTTGATCTTTTGTGTTTCTGATTGTGCTTATTTGGTTTTTTTTCTCATTTTTTCTTGGTCAGTCTAGCTAGGGGACCATCGATCTTGTTTATCCTTTCGAAGAACCAGCTTTGTTTCATTGATTTTTTTGTATTATCTTTTTGTCTTCTATGTCCTGGATTTGGGCTTTTATTTTGGTGATCTGGATTCTTCTGCTGAAATTAGGGTATTTGTGGTCTTGCTTTTCCAGCTTCTTTATGTTGCTTGTTAGGTGGTAAATTTCTGTTCCTTCCATTTTCTTCATGTGTGTTTGCAGGGATATAAATTCCCCTCTTACTACAGCTTTCAGGGCATCCCAGAGATTTTGGTAAGATGTTTCTTCATTTTCATTTGTTTCCAGGTATCTTTTGATCCCTGTTTTGATTTCGTCATTGACCCAGGAGTTGTTTAGCATCATGCTGTTTAGTGTCCATGTCTTTGTGGGTTTTGGGGGGACTTTGTTGGTGTGAATGTTTATTTTTATTCCACTGTGGTCCGAGAAGGTGCATGATAGAATTTCAGTCCTTTTAAATTTGCTTATGCTTGATTTATGACCGAGTATGTGGTTGATCTTAGAATATGTTCCATTTGGTGATGAGTAGAATGTGTATTCTGTGGTCTTTGGATGGAGTGTTCTGTAGGTATCAATTAAGCCCATTTGGTCCAAAGTCGTATTGAGGTTCCGGATCTCCTTGATGATTTTTTGTCCTCATGATCTGTGTAGGGTTGTGAGTGGGGTGTTAAAGTCCCCAGTTATGATAGTGTTAAATTCAGTATCTTTCTTTAGTTTTACTAGAAGTTGCTTTATGAAAGTTGGTGCACCTGTGTTGGGTGCATATATGTGTGTAGGATAGATATTTCTTGTTGATGGATTGAGCCTTTTATCATTATGTAGTGGCCTTCTGTATCTTTTTTGATTTTTAATAGCTTGAAGGGTATTTTGTCTGAAATTAAGATTGCTACTCCTCCTTTTTTTGTATTCCGTTCGCCTGAAAGTTTGTCTCCCATCCTCTTACTTTGAGTCTGTGGGTGTCCTTTCTAGTGAGGTGAGACTCTTGAAGGCAATAGATTGTTGCCTGATGATATTTTATCCATTTTGCCATTCTATGTCTTTTCAGTGGTGCATTTAGTCCGTTCACATTTAAGCTAATAATTGAAA